>NC_056737.1:312644147-312772019 GCF_019279795.1 Protopterus annectens
CCCCATTAATCTGTCCTCCCTGTCAGGTGTAGGTAGCCTGAGTAAACAAAGGCATAGAGGCTGTGTCTATGGTTTGTGCAGGGGATGCAGTGGTCACAATCCCTGTGTCCAGCACACACACACACACACACACACACACACACACACACACACACACACACACACACACACACACACACACACACACACACATTCTATACTCCTGGTTGTGCCTGCTCATCTCCTCCATCATTATCAGAATCTGCAGATCCTCCAACAGTATGTGGGACCAACTTCACAGTGCTGGTGCCGGATTGCTTTCTGTCTTTTCATTTTTTTCCTAGCAGATTTATAGCAATTAAAGAAAGTGTACCCTAGAATGTGTGATATGGATCTTTGTTTGTTAAAGCTTCTAGGTCACTAATTTTATTGTTGAGACTTTTGGCATTTACTGACGCTACCGTCACCTTTTGAGTAATTCTTTTTTCTTGTGTATTTTGTATTTTCCATTTCTTTTTTGCTTTGGAATTTGAACTGGTCTAAAAAGACACAGTGGTGATGAAATTTTCTCTTTCAGTACTTGTGCTCCCAAGGGGCACAGGTGAAGCACATCAGAGGCAAAACACTCTGGCTGGTCTCATATTTCTCACCATGAGACAGACTCCTTATGTATGATCCCAAGCCCTCATCCTCTGATTTAATGATAAATGTTGCCAATATATTTAGGTGCAATATGAAACAATAGAATAATTTTATTAAGCAAATGTGTTTTTCCCATTGTTGTTTACAGAATGTACAGTAATCCCACCATATTCTGTACCAATGCATATTCAAAAGGGAGGATTTTCTTAGGTTGTTCATTCCAACATGAGCAATGACCACGTGCCTCTTTTACTTACAGTGGAGTCTCTAATTGCTAAGATATTTGGTAGTTTCCAGGTTTTGGTGTCTTTTTTATGAACTTTTGAATCTGGCTTGGTTCAGTATTTACTCCAGATATTGTGTTGCTATAGGCTGTCTCCACTACCATGGTACAGTGGCTCTGTATGTTTGCTATACTATGGTCAGTGAGAGGTCTGTGAAACATGCTAACACCTATGAGCTCAGGTTCTGGTTTCACGGAGTCTATGGCTTCTTGAGCTACAGCTGACACTTTCATGTGTGCAGTCTTCAGAACATCTGCATATGCAGTAGTTAGTGTATGTATGTTCACAAACTGGGGCTGATGCTGAAAGTTTAGCATAAATATACAAATAAACTTGCACCTTTCAGTCTGACAGACACAACGTGTTTTTAAAAGATATGTATTTTCTATGAGTTCATACATCCATGGTGTCAGTTTCCAATCCCCTTTGTGGAGTTCTTCTAGTAAGAAAATAAGTATCTGTAGAAAATAACTTACTTAATTGTCTCTCTGTCAGATGCAGGCAACATTTTGAGGCAAAATCAGTGATATTTCAAAAAACCCTGGACGTGTAAAATTTGTGTTCATACATTATATGTGTTGTCTTAGTAGCCAGATTACCAAGTATACACATTCTGTAATTCTTCTACAAATTAAGGATGTGTATTTATTTTTTTGTATGACTCGTAGCTAAAACGGTTGGCTAAAATCTGTTGTGTTATATATTCACATTATTTGCATGTATAACCAGTTAACGTGACTTGATGATTGTCATTGTTGAAGTGACATCCCTACCAATGTGAAAAAAATGGGAAAGGGGGTAGTTGTGAACAAATAGATGGATGAACATGAGTTGAAGTGATTCTACAGTGACATTACTCAAAGCACCTCATTACCAGGAAACAGTATCATGAGTTTGGCTAGGCACTGTTAAAGATGAGTTATAAAACACCCTAGACTCCATCTTAGGGTTACATACATCAGAATTAAACTACTGACTGTAAAGGAGTGATTTAGCTGTCTCGTGGGATAATTGTCAGCTTTCATTGTGGTTTGATTCGCTTTTCATCATTACCTTTAAACTTATCCACATATGCCTCCTTCCTTTTATGTATTGATAAGTATTTTATGCAAAGCAGGGCATGGAGTCTCCACGTTAAATACTGTGCACTGTGCATGAGTGCTCCAGACCTGTAGAGTGTTCATTTCATATCCAGAGCATTTAAAGTACTGTTTAAAATGAAGAGCCAAGGATTGTTGTTTTTATTATGCTGGTTACAATGTAAGAACAGACTTTAAAGTGGTGCAACAGTGTTCTTTCTGCAATCTGTTTCATTGTAATGCTGATTTGTTTCATCCTAATGATGACTTTATTTTCTTAACTTGTATTTTACTTGTAAAATAAAATAAATAAATAAATAAACAAACATTTTATTGCTTTTTTAGGCATATGATCTGCTAACACTATGGACAGACAATTTCCCAGTTTCTCCAGCCAGCTTGGTCGACATGGGGATCTTGAGGCAGTAAAGCAACTGCCTCATATTCACTGACAACCGTCTTCTCCTGCTCCACACAAACTCAACATGTGAGTGATGCAACTATGCTAAGAACCTTGAATCCATGCTCTCTTACACACACCAGTCAGTATATATGACAATGAGCTGGTTGTCAGCATGTACACCTCACCTCCTACTCCACCCAAACCCACATCACACATACCTACATATGTGGATGTCCTCACCAGAAACATACCTAAACATCAGAGACCTCACAAACACAAGCATACTACACATAATACTTCCTCTGCATAACACAATACATATAATAGCTCATGCACCAGTGTCTCACCTGTCAAGCCCTTAAGGCAAAACACAAAACCAAACATTAGTCATAGGTGACTCCATTGTGAGACACACAGATGTCCCTCTCACCAGGCTGGATAAGGAAAAGGTCATGGTCAGCTATCTGTCAGGTGCCAGGATACACCATATCACACAATCAAGTCTCTCAACAACAGGTACTGTTATGATTCCGTCATAGTCCATGTTGGTATGAATGACTTGAGACATACCTCTCTGGACTATATGAAGAGAAACAGGACTGAGCTCTCGGACTAAAACTATTACCTTTTTGTAAAATCTCCATATCATTGCTAGAATCTTCTTGTGTTCTGACTGAGTATGCTTCTCAAACAATCTGGAAATATAGCGCTGATAACTATATTTTTGGCACTTTAACTGTTCAGAGTTCTGCACTGACTTTATTTTGGCTTGACTGAATTATTTATATATTTGCTGGCAGAATTTTGTTTTCTGATCTGTGATGAACCCCCACCCTACCACCCTATTGCTGTTGTGTTCTTAAAGTTGGTGACTTTTGCAGTTGCCCGCCCCTACTGTAAATTTGATCTAGGACACTCCTCCCAATCCCATCTCTTTAGCTCATTCTACCTAATACAGAGATAATTTGGGAAGGCCAAACCCCTTAGTCCCGTAACCTTGAATTATCTTATGTTCCTGCTCTTTCCCTTTTTACTTTATATAAAAACAAACATAACTAAATAAATAAATAAATAAATAAATAAATAAGGAGACACATTATTGAGCTGCTTATATTTTTCTAATTTGTGTTTCTTCCTACTACCCTCTTACTTCATCTTGCTTTGCTTTTTCCTGCTACTTGCTGTCTGTTTTCTAAAGTGTTCAACTGCATCTTTTCTGTTGCATTTATTACTGCTTGTTTATAGCCTGTCTAAATTGTTAAGTGTTATTCTTAAGTGTTATTTTAAGCTCTTAGTTTTTGGTTTAAGCACTTGGGCTTTAGGCCCACCCCTTAGCTCTCCCTGCCCTTTCTCCCTCAGATTCTGGCAAATATGGATGGACAATTTCCAACAGTTTTTCCTGCCAGCTCTGGCTGATATGGGCATCCCGAGAAAGTGTAACAACTGACTCATGTATAGTGACAACCATCTACTACTACCACCTAGGAACACAATTTGTGAGAGATGCACTTACATTAGCAACTTAGAGTCCAGGCTCTCCTCCCTCAAATTAATATATTTGGCACCAAAAAAGGTTGCTAACACAATCACTACACCTCAAACACCACTCACACCTACACAACACACACATACATATGTGGAGGTCCTCCACATAAACATACCCAAACAAAGGAGACCTCTGAGAAAAAAACACATGCAATATCTACAGCCCTCCACACCACATATCATGCATAGTCCACACACCTGTGCCTCACAGCCACTAAGGCTTCACCATAAACCCAACATATTAGTCATAGGAGACTCCATTGTGAGACACACAGATGTGCCTCTCACCAGGCTGGATAAGGAGAAGGCCACGGTTAGTTGTCTGTCAGGTGCCAGAATCTGCCATATCACATACGCACTCAAGTCACCTCTCCGACAGACAATAAGCTGTCAAATGGAAAAAAGCCACCTCCTCCTTCCTTAAAACACCTACAGGCATATCCCTCCATCTGTGCCTCCATTGCCTCCTCCTTCAAAATGCACCTATCCAACAGACTTCTAAGATCCAATAACCAGAATTTGTTTGAATTGCACAAGCCTGCTCATCCTCCAGGCAAACACCTACTATCCTTTTCCCTAGCTCGTCTCCGGAACTCCCTGCCACCTCTTATTCATACTACAGACAACCACTCTACCCTTAAGATCCTGCTTTATTCCCATCTCAAAACCCTCTGGGAATGTTCCTGCTCTCATCCCAGATGACTCGCCTCTTTTTTCCCCATTTCTCACACTCCTTTACTTTTCTCTTCTCTTCATCATACTGAGCTTCTCTGACTACTACCATCTTCATTTTTCTCGTTTACTCATACTGTTGCTCTACTTTTTTTTTCTTATTGTCCCACCCTTCTTAGATTCAACAATTCACACCTCTTATCCCCCTGTCCTACTTTAACTCTGCTAGGATTTCATGTAAAACTGTAATGTCAACCCTGTGTTATTTCACATTGGAACAAATCTAACAGGAATATGCACCAATGGATTTTTCTTATTTTAATTGACTTTTGTGTGTGTGAGTGTGTGTGTGTGTGTGTGTGTGTGTGTGTGTGTGTGTGTGTGTGTGTGTGTGTGTGTGTGTGTGTGTGTGTGTGTGTGTGTGTGTGTAATTTTACTAATTTTACCTTTTGCTTTTTTGACTGTATTTTCACGGCAATCATGGATTTTTTGTCATGTTGTGCAATACCATCGTTCTTCAATAGTATTACATACATAAATGCATTGTCTTCATATTATATTGTTGTTCATGGAGCTTCTCTCCCCGGGACTCCATTGAATATGGGCTATTCTTGGACCAATGGATTATCCCAGTAAACAAACTGTAAAATAAATAAAATAAAAATAAATAAAGTCTCTCAACAACAGGTACTGTTATGACTCTGTCATAGTCCATGTTGGCGTGAATGACTTGAGATGTACCTCTCTAGTCTATATGAAGAGAGACATGATTGAGCCTGCTGATTGTATGTCCCTAGTCTTAAGCAACATTCTGCCATCACCCAATATGATGACTCAATACAAACAGAAAATGATTGACTTTAACAATTGGCTTATTTTCTGGTGTCATTCCAGGGGAATCCAATACCTGAGAGCCTGGGAAGATGTGATCGACAGACCACGATGCTTTGCCAGAGATGCTCTGCATCTGTCCCACCTGGGCTCCAGGCTTCTAGCAAAGGGCCTTGCCTCCCCTATAGTGCCTGTTTTAGGAAAAGTGATGAGGTTAAAACTACCAACATAAAAATTTCAAGAAAACACAAATTGAAGGTCATGCTGCTAAACTGCACTTATTGTAAGCATTTGTAACCCTAGAAAATGCTGACATCTGTGCAGTCACAGAAACCTGGTTCAAAGCTGGGGAGAGCACCCCAGCCTTACCTGGTTACTCATCCTATCATACAGTCAGACCCCAAACTGTGGGCAGTAAAGTCAAAGGAGGTGGAGTTTTAATATACATTAAAGACATGCACACCTCCAGGCTGGACAAACAGTATGGTGCACAGGAAGCACTCCAGGTGCAGTTAACCATTGACAAGACCCCTATTCAAATCATAGCTAGCTATCAGCCCCCAAATCTGACTCAAGATGCCCAATCCACCTATTTGGACTTGTTCAAATCTATCAAGATTCAACCCTTTATCCTGATCCTGAGTGACTTTAACTTCCCAAACAGATTGGAAGAATTACTCATGTCAGAACACAAATGCCCAGAGATTCCTTGATTTATGTCAATGCAAATGCCTTGGAACAGCTAGTCGATACCCTCAAAAGAGGTGATAATATCTTGGACTTGGTATTAACCAGCATGAGTAACCATTGCTGCATCCCTATAGTATCATCCTCCCTGATAAGATCCAACCACAATGCGGTCACTTTCAAAGTCAGCTTCTCCCCCAGCCCCCTCTAGCTAGGATCAGACATAAAAACTTCTCCATTGCTGATTACAGCCTCCTGAGGGATGGAATAAACAGCTTCACAGTCCCCTCCCCCTATGTAGAAACTGGCACTAATATCCAAAACTACACCAAAGCACTATACAACTATTTATATAGGTGCACTGAATCAGGAATACCCAACAGGACTAAATCATCTTCTGCAAGGAAGAGTAAACCTGTCTGGTGAACCATCTAATAGCCATTAATGAACAAATAATAATGTTAAAAAACGAGTTACGTGTTTAAAAACAGATTCAAAAACATTGAATATTCAATATGAATGCAGTAAATTTCATGAAAAAGATATATAATGTTTACATAAATATGAATATAACTATAAATAACTATGAATATACATATAAAATTCATATTAAAAATACATGTGAAAAAACTACACTAAAGTGCCAGCAACTCCCAATTTAAGCCTAATATGTGATTCAACTTTAAAACACTTGAAATGGATACCCTTTCATTAATTCCAGGATACTGGGAAGCATTAAAACACAATTGCCATTTTAATTCCATGATATCAAGGTGTATATCTAAGATTCTTCCTTGCACATCTTTTTGTAACTGTTGAACCACCATGAACCTAAAACATGTCCATTGTTTGATTGTATATGTCTAAACAATGGGCTGGTGATTCTGTTGTTTCATATGTCATCTAAGTGCTAACCTATTCTCGTTTTTAATTTCCTACAGGTCTTCCCAATATAAAATACCAGACAGTCCTGACACTTGGCCATATATATCACGTTAACAGAACTGCAATTGTAATGCCCATTGATATGTATTGTTCTCCCATTAAACTTAAACTCTTTCCCTGTTCCAAGAATAGAACAACAATAAATACAAGCATTACACCTGAAATTGCCCATAGGCCTATTACAACTAGCATTTTCTACACTCATTTCTAAAATTTTCTTGGGTGATCTATCATTCCTGTAAATACTTCTAGGGCTTATGCCAACTTTCTGTGCAATATTTTCATCAAATTGTAATATTTCCCAATTATTGTGGATGATATCAGAAATAATACTGGCCTCATTATTATAAGTTAAAATAAAACTAATACCTACATTTATTCTATTAGTAATGTCTGCTGATGTTACATACCATATCTGGGCATTATTACAATAATCTACAATGGGCTTATACACCCCCATTTCTCGCTTGTTTTTAACATCTGCAGAAATAACTGCCAACGTGTTACTGGGATAACCCCTTTGTCTAAACATTTGCATTATTTATTTATTTATTTTTATTTTACATTTGTTAACCGGGGATGTCTGACTGAGCCAAAAAGGCCCTTTTTCAGCAGAGGCCCGGGAAGAAAAGCTCCACAAAAAAAGTTACAGACACATTTCGTTATTTAGACATGATCAGTATACACACAAATTACAAGAGACGTGTTTTTACAGTGGTATGCGGCACATCAACAGTTACAGTGGAGAGAACAAACAAAAAAATATTAATTTTAAAAATAAAGGTAATTAATAGATTTGTGGTGTACAGCTGAAATTTGGAACATAGACAGAATACATACATAGTACACAGGTACAGTACATACATTGTAGATTAACCAGTGTTTGTGAGTAAGATTGAAAACTATTATCAAGTACTCTAGATTTAGTATATATACATTATCCACTTTCACTAACCTGGGGAGCAATCATGGCACTGCCAACTTTGCATGAGATGTTGCCTGATGAAGTCTTTAAAGGAGGCTTTGGATGATGTGTTTTGAATGCTAGTAGGGACAGAGTTCCATTTTTTAGCCACTGAACTACTATATAGCACATCTCCAAAACTATTGTAGCTGCTGGTGACTTCTAGTAGTAGTTTGCTTGATGATATAAGAGGCCTTTTGGCTGAGTGATGTTGTACTAGGTTTTTGAGGGCAGGACACTTATTGGAGAGGTAATAGATAGAATTACAGAGGCAGAGCTGATTGTAGGTTAGAAGGTTGGGGAGTTCAAGCCAGTGGAGCTGTCTCAAAGCAGTACAGTGATGAGTTCTATATGAGCAATTTGCAGCAAAGCGGGCAATTCTGCTATAGGAGGCTTCCATTTTGCTTAGTTCAGTTTTGTTGAGATTAGTCAGAATGGGAGATGCATAGAGTAGGGTGGATAGACGTTGGGAGTGAGCAATAGCTGATCTTGTGTTGTTGGTAAGAAATGGTTTGATACGGTAGAGTGACCCCAGCTTGGCATGTACTTTTTTAATAAAGTTGAGATGCCTATCAAATTTTAGGTGGGAGTCTATGGTTATTCCCAATAGCTTAGCCTGTGCCACTGGAGCGATTGGAGTAGCATTTGAGGAGTAGATAGTGAATTGACTGTTAGTGTTTTTGTTAGAACTGGTTATAATCATAAGCTGAGTTTTCTTTGGATTGAGGATAAGTTGGGTTTTGGTAAGGTAGTTTTCAATGTCAGATAATGCTAGTTGAGTTGTTTGCAGGAGGGTGGGAATGTTTTGTGCAGCACAGATTAAGGTAGTGTCATCTGCATACTGAATGATAAATGCATGCTGTGTGGAGGTATGGAGGTCATTTGTGAAGACTGTGAATAGCAGTGGTCCTAAGCTAGAACCCTGTGGGACTCCTATAGTTATGGGCAGCTGAGGAGAGAGATAATTTTCCCATTTCACAGCTTGGTACCTGTCAGTTAAGTAGCTTTGGAACCAGGTAAGAGTGGAATTTGATAGGTGATATTGGTTTAGTTTGTTTAGCAGGATTTGTTGTGAGACTGTGTCAAATGCTTTGGACACATCCAAAAAAAGAGTTGACACCTGTAGGCCTTCATTTTTGAGACAGTTTACTGTGTCTGTGAAGCAGAGGAGGGCTGTAGTGGTACTATGGGCAGGTCTGAAACCATGCTGAGTAGGTGACAGGATGTTGCTGTCTAGGAGATAGTTTAGCTTCTGGGTACGGATGCATTTTTCTAGGATTTTGGCCAGGGGGGAGAGTAAAGCAATGGGTCTGTAGTTATTAAGTTCAGTGGAGGTCCTGCCTTTATGTATGGGTGTAACATAGGATATTTTCCAGAGTCTGGGCACATAATTTTCAACAATTAATCTGTTTATGACAGTGGAGACTGGGATAGCAATAGCATCTGCTGTGAGTTTCAAGAAATAGCTGGGGAGTAGGTTCGCTGCTGTTGATGAGGTTTTTAGTTTGGAGAGCATGCTTTTGATTGAAGTGGTGGAAACTGTTTTGAGGGTAAAGCTTGTGTTAGTGTTATTTGAGTTCACAAAGTGGGAGATGAATTGTGTTTCGATGGGAACTTTAGTGTCAGGGGTGGTTGGTTTGGGGGTAGCCTTTTGGGTGGATTTTAGTAGCTTGTTTACAATTTTCCAAAATTTTGGGGGGTTGTGTTAGTATTTAGTTTGTAATGTTGTGTAGTAGGATTTTTTGTCCAGCCTAATGCATTTTTTGCACGGTTGCGCAGTTCTTGGTACTTAGTTAGGCTTTGTGTTTCTTTGTTTTTTGATAGTAAAGCCAGGCAGTGTCTCTGGACTTGAGGATTTGTTTGGTTTCTTTACTGAGCCAGGGGTTTGTAGAGGTTCTAACCTTGATTTTGCACAATGGAGTGACAGTGTCTAGGTGTTGTAGAAATGTTTTGTTGAAATATGCTACAGCCTGGTCAAGTGGGAGGGTTTTTAGGGGGGGTCCAGTCACAGTTACAGAGTAAAGTGTTGAGGACCTCAGGAGAGAATTTTTTGTGCTTCTAGTGGATATATATAGTTAGTGGTTTTGCATACGCTTGTTCTACTATGTATAAAGTATATTACGTTGTGGTCACTTAAGGTGTCTGAGAGACTGCCTGTGTGAGGGTACAATGTGGGGTTGTTAGTTAGGTCCCAGTCAAGGATGGATTCCCTTTTAGATTTTTTATCACATCTAGTTGGAATTTGGACTAGCTGCTGGTAGCCATGTTGATTTATTAGATTACTTGGTGGTTCTGATATACAGGTGAACCAATCTAGGCTGAAGTCTCCCAGAATAAGAGTTTCTTGTGAGTATGTGGAAGAACACCAGGATAAGAAGTCTTCAAGGCTAGCAGATGTATTACCAGGTGGAATATAGATCACAATTGTGGTGATGACCTTTTTAGGGTGAAGTTGAAGTTGTGAGATAAGTATGTCCCAATTATTGGGGGAGGGGTAGGAGTTTGGTAATTGACGGACAGTTAAGTTGGACTTGTACAGTAAGGCAGTTCCACCCCCTTTACGAAGTGGTCTGTCTTGTCTAATGATATTGGATGGAGCCAGTAGGGAGAACTTCTGAGTTAGCTATGTTTTTATTTAGCCAGGTTTCTGTTAAAGCAACTATGTCTGGGGAGTAGTGTGCTATTGTGGCCTAGAGTTCAGGTATTTTATTTTTGATACTTCTAATATTAATATTTAGCATTAAAAGATCGTTGGTTTTGCTGCTGTTGTTGATTTGCCCAGGGATGAAGAAAGTGGGGGTGCTATGTTCTGAAATTTGTGTTGGAGCAGTTTGTGTTGGACAGGATGGCTTTGGACCTGGGTTGGGGTGGATATCCCCACTAATGGTGAGTCTGGATTTAAAATGGTTATACAGATGTTGGAGTTTGGTGAGGAGTGTGAGAAAGTATTGTTTTTTTGGAGTAGGAATGAGAGCATATGTGTTTAGTTCTGAATTGGTCTGTTATGTAGTTCTTGAATAATTGTGGGCAAATATTATTATAATGTGTGGTGTCTGTATATGAGAGTGCATAATGTAGTGTTTTGCTACTAAGTTTAGGAATATTGCTAGAGTGATAACTTGTGGTGTTGTAAAGAATTATGAGAAGACAGACTAGACTTAGTTGTGTGATAATCATGGTTATAAAGTTTAAGTTGGTTCTAGGTGGGGGGGTCTGAATAGGAATTATAGGGTTGCACTATATGTGGATGAGTAGTGTGGGTGATGTAAAAAATGCCTAGTGGGAATGAGAGTGATTGGGAGTATTTTGTGTGGAGCAAGTTGGTGTGGTATAATGTGATATGACTTGAGGAGCTGTGATTGGTGGAGGGGATGTGAGGGTGAGCTGTGGGTGTGTCTGTGATTACTATAAATGTAGAGGTAGTGGGGGCGGGAGGGAATAGGGGGCAGGGCAGTGGAGCGGAGAGAGCCCGATCGTTAGCGAGGGTGAACGGAGCGGGGCAGAGCCCACCAAGACAAGAGAAAAAAGTAAGTATTACTTTACAAATCTGAACACTTTAAACTAATTCCTGATGTTGAATGGCTTACCAGCAAGCAGAATGTAATTGCTGAAGAGCACTTGTGTCCTGGTGGGAGACTAGAAATTTAAAGATGGCTCCATGCCCAGTAGGATTCTAATATAGACTTAGTATTGGGAGAGGGAGATAGCACAAGGGGTGTAAACCTGGTGGAATGAAAGAAACCAGAGAGGCAATCAGTGGAAATCAGTGAAGGCCTCAGAGAAGGTAAGTAATAATTCAAACTACCTGTAAAGTAAAGGAGAGAAGAGACAGCAAAGTTTATTAAGGTTGTGAGTGTGTCTTCACATTGACTTGCTGATTAGTAACCAGTTTGTGCACAGATTACAGTAGGGAGATACATTAGCAATGAAGGAGAATGTATAGAGATGCAAATAAACAGGTGGGCCGCCAAGTGATACAAACTAAGGCAGAAAGCACTGAGAGGGCTGCTTGGCGGTTAATTTAGTCACAGGGATGTGAATTAAATGTATATTGTCTATTGGACAGTTAGGATTACTGTATTAGCGGGGGGGGGCACAAAGCTACAACAGTCAGTTTTATTAGCAAGCTGAGAACCACTAAGAAATACTGCTAATGTAATTGCTTCACTCTCATAAAACATACAAGTAGACTGCCTGGGTGGACTGACCCTGCTCTTGAGGCTCAAAATGTATATCCTTGTTTAGTTTGCAGTACTGATTCCTTCTTATACTGTATGGGTGGAGTGGTAGCCGCAGACTGCAGATTTGCTTGAGTGTGCTCCTGCTCTTGAGGCTCAAAATGTATATCCTTGTTTAGTTTGCAGTACTGATTCCTTCTTATACTGTATGGGTGGAGTGGTAGCCACAGACTGCAGATTTATGTGAGTGTGCTCCTGCTCTTGAGGCTCAAAATGTATATCCTTGTTTAGTTTGCAGTACTGATTCCTTCTTATACTGTATGGGTGGAGTGATAGCCGCAGACTGCAGATTTGCTTGAGTGTGCTCAGCAAGCAGAATGTAATTGCTGAAGAGCACTTGTGTCCTGGTGGGAGACTAGAAATTTAAAGATGGCTCCATGCTCAGCAGGATTCTAAAATATATCTACCTCATTTAAAAAGTAATAATATTGACTGACCATTCTGGCTGCCCGCACCAACTGGCCCTTAACTACGGATTTCTTTTGATGGTGCAGGTGCCAGCTGGTATAATCCAAATAAGAATTTGAGAATGTGAACTTTCTAAAAATATTAGTAATAAATCTCTTATTGTCTAAATCATTGTGGAGGTCAATATCTAAATAAGTAATTCTAGATTTGTCATACTCATGTGTGAACTTTAAAAATTCTACTGTCCCATTTATATAATCGAAAAATTCCCTAAGTCTATACTCAGGACCTCTCCAAATTAAGAATAAATCATCCAGGTATCTGGTGTAGTGCGTTATTTTGTTTACAAAAGGGCTTTTCATTAAAAATTCCTGTTCCCAAAATGACATGACGAGGTTAGCAAAGATGGGGGCGCAAGCTGCCCCCATCGCTACCCCTGTCGTCTGTCTGTAATACTGGCCTTCAAAAAAGATGTAATTTGTCTTTAAAACTACCTCCATCAATGTGGCAAATTCATTGATCTCATCCTGGTCAAAAATACATGTCTTATTCAATTGATGTTCCAGCCATGTTAATCCAATTTCGTGGGGCATGACCAAGAAGAGATTAACTACATCCACAGTGACCAAAATAGTATCAGGGGTGATCTCTATCCCTCTTAATTTCTCCAAAAATTGCCAAGAATCCTTACTAATGTGTGTGAATTTTTCTAAACATTTTTTGTAATTTATTATCTAAATATTTACTGATAAAGCAAGTTTTGGACCTTTTGCCATCCACAATAGGCCTGAATTTGGGATTTTTCAGGCCTTTGTGGGTTTTGAGGATACCAAATATATAGGACATCACAGGATGTTCATTTAACATATAAAAGTATTCGGACTCGTTGATTTGTCCTTAAAATAACATGTCACTCAATAACATATCTATTTTATGATGAGCTACTTTTATTTCATTTAAAGAGCTCTCCTCATATGTCCCATCTAATAACAAGACATTCATCCCATTCAAATAGTCTGCTCTATTCATAACAACAATACTGTTGCCTTTATCGGGTTTCATGTATCGTACATCCTTTGTATTTATAAGCATCCCCAATAATTCTTCTTTGCTGTTCAAATTCTTTATAGAGTTCAACATCATATTATACCCCTCACTATTTCTATAAAAATGCCTTATGTCTCTTTCACACATTTTTTTTCAAATAATGCTACTAGATTAATAAGGGGTGGATTGAAGATGCTCGTTTTTTTCAATTCTGCCTTACACTCAGTGTAGGGTTCACTACTTGAATTAAACCATATAGCCAAGTTAAGTTTTCTCGTGTATCTTTTGAGATCTATTAAAGTATTTACGGTAGTTCCTTTCCTGGTAGGAAAAAAAGGTGTACCCTTTCAACAATAAATTAGCATGGTCATTGATTAAATCAGTATTTGAATAATTAAAAATTTTTAAATCTTTTTTATCATTCAACACCACAACAGGTTCCAAGCCAGTTTCATTGTTTAAAACATGTAGTAATGTTTGCAATTCTACCCCTTGATCCAGATCATAAATATCCAACATTTCACTTGAATTAATTACTTCGCCAATGGCCACTGTGTGCTCAATATTATTATTAATACTTTTGAAACTATCATTGTTTAAACAATTTCCCACAATGCTTGTGCCAGAATTATTAACATAAAAATCATTATAATTACCCCCCCCCCCGAGGATGTTGCATACACCATCCTGTACAATAATCATTGGATTGCTTTCCGATTTGCAAAACAAACCAGTATTACTATATATAGACAAGTCATTTAGTTCATCATAAGTGTCAGTTAAAACACAATGACCAGCATCAAAAACTTGCTGAGCAAGTTGACTGTCCTCATCGCCATCCCGGTTAAAATTCACCATATTTAGTCCGCAAACAGATTCAAATGAATTTACATCAGTCACGACTGAAAAACTTTGCTGAGGATCAATAATTTGCTGGTGCGACTGATTACCTACATTCTCAGCAACTCTGTCCCCTATACAAAAGCCAAAGGAAACGACATTATCTTTCGGTTGGGAAAACCCAACCCGCAAAAAAGAATCCACATCACCCATTTCGGCTCCTTGGACCTTTTGGTCTTGCTCCCTGGACAGCGTAGTCTCTGAAACCATATCCTTGATGAATATAGCTCTGCGCTTTACCCCTAAGCCGCTCAGAACGTCGAACACCATCCTCCATGTTTCCGCTGGATTGCACTCTAGACTGTTGCTCACTCTTATAACCCCTTATGTCTCATGTCACTTCCGCCGATTTAAAGGCTCGGTCATTCCCCCACTGCTGGTCGTTTCCATGGTGACCTGATGATAAAGGATAGGTTACCTTCTCTTTATACTCACGTATATCCCTTTGAATCTTATGAGTTTTACGGGTAAACACTAAATTACAATGTTCATCAACTGCCCGTAATGCACTGTGAAACAAAACTTGACCCTGGGGGCCCACCAACTCACTTTGGATGGTTTTATCAAGTTCTTCCAACTTTTTAAGCATATCATTGAGTTTAACACTATTGAATTTTATCATAATTCTCATTAACTCAATGACAGTTTTATCAAATAAAGCATGCAGTTCCTCTAACATTTAATTGTTCTCACAAGCTCCATTTGGGTACCTCCAAATTCTAAGACCCCGAGGTACCTGTTGAAGTTCAATATTTCTTGCTAAATATGCATTTCCCATCTGGAGTTTTTTGTAGGCTAACAGGTCTTTCTCAAAACATTTGAGTTTATTTTCTACAGACATTTCATATTGCTGATTAATAACATTTGACGGATTACCCATTTGAAATAAAAATTTGTTTTCCTTCCAACAATTTGTTCTTTGAAATGTATTTTGATTCAGTTTCTGGATTCTCTTCAATGTTAATGTCATTCTGTCTATCAGAAACTCCATTCAACAAAAACATTGGGGTGGGCTAGGTGAGAGGGAGACCTGTGCTGCCAAAAATGTTGGCTGAAGCTTCAGGTTTATCCATAAGTACCTTGATTACAAGGACAAATCAATGAGTCCGAATACTTTTATATGTTAAATGAACATCCTATGGTGTCCTATATATTTAGTATCCCCAACATTCACAAAGGCCTGAAAAATCCCAAATTCAGGCCTATTGTGGATGGCAAAAGGTCCAAAACTTGCTTTATCAGTAAATATTTAGATAATAAATTACAAAAATGTTTAGAAAAATTCACACACATTAGTAAGGATTCTTGGCAATTTTTGGAGAAATTAAGAGGGATAGAGATCACCCCTGATACTATTTTGGTCACTGTGGATTTAGTTAATCTCTTCTCGGTCATCCCCCACAAAATTGGATTAACATGGCTGGAACATCAATTGAATAAGACAAATATTTTTGACCAGGATGAGATCAATAAGTTTGCCACATTGATGGAGGTAGTTTTAAAGACAAATTACATCTTTTTTGGAGGCCAGTATTACAGACAGACGACAGGGGTAGTGATGGGGGCAACTTGCACCCCTATCTTCGCTAACCTCTTCATGTCATTTTGGGAACAGGAATTTTTAATGAAAAGCCCTTTTGTAAACAAAATAACACACTACACCAGATACCTGGATGATTTATTCTTAATTTGGAGAGGTCTTGAGTATGGACTTAGTGAATTTTTCGATTATATAAATGGGACAGTAGAATTTTTAAAGTTCACACATGAGTATGACAAATCTAGAATTACCTACTTAGATATTGACCTCCACATTGATATAGACAATAATAGGTTTATTATTAATATTTTTATAAAGTCCACATTCTCAAATTCTTATTTGGATTATGCCAGCTGGCACCTACACCATCAAAAGAAATCCGTAGTTCAGGGCCAGTTGGTGTGGGCAGCCAGAATGATCAATCAATATAATGACTTTTTAAATGAGGTATTTTTTAATGCAAATGTTTAGACAAAGGGGTTATCCCAGTAATATGTTGGCAGTTATTTCTGCAGAGGTTAAAAACAAGCAAGAAATTGGGGTGTATAAGCCCATTGTAAATTATTGTAATAATGCCCGGACATGGTATGCAACATCAGCGGACATTAGTAATAGAATAAATGTAGGTATCAGTTGTATTTTAACTTATAATAGTGAGGCCAGTACTATTTCTGATATCATGCACAATAATTGGGAAATATTACAATTTGATGAAAATATTGCAAAGAAAATTGGCATAAGACCTAGAATTATTTACAGGAAGGATGAATCCCTCAAGAAAATTTTAGAAATTAGTGTAGAAAATGCTAGTTGTAATGGGCAATTTCAGGTGTAATGCTTGTATTTATTGTTGTTCTATTCTTGGAACAGGGAAAGAGTTTAAGTTTAATGGGAGAACAATACATATCAATGGGCATTACAATTGCAGTTCTGTTAACATGGTATATATGGCCAAGTGTCAGGACTGTCTGGTATTTTATATTGGGAAGACCTGTAGGAAATTAAAAACGAGAATAGGTGAGCACTTAGGCGACATAAGAAACAATAGAATCACCAGCCCATTGTTTAGACATATTCAGTCAAACAATGGACATGTTTTTAGGTTCATGGTGGTTCAACAGTTACAAAAAGATGTGCAAGGAAGAATCTTAGATATACACCTTGATATCATGGAATTAAAATGGCAATTGTGTTTTAATGCTTCGCAGTATCCTGGAATTAATTAAAGGGTATCTATTTCAAGTGTTTTAAAGTTGAATCACATATTAGGCTTAAATTGGGAGTTGCTGGCACTTTAGTGTAGTTTTTTCACATGTACTTTTGCACATGTATTTTTAATATGAATTTTATATGTATATTCATAGTTATTTATAGTTATATTCATATTTATGTAAACATTATATATCTTTTTCATGAAGTTTACTGCATTCATATTGAATATTCAATGTTGTTTAATCTGTTTTTAAACACGTAACTCATTTTTTTACATTATTATTTGTTCATTAATGGCTATTAGATGTTTCACCAGACAGGTTTACTCTTCCTTGCAGAAGATGATTTAGTCCTGTTGGGTATTCCTGATTTAGTGCACCTATATAAATATTTGTATAGTGCTTTGGTGTAGTTTTGGATATTAGTGCCAGTTTCTACAGAGGGGGAGGGGACTGTGAAGCTGTTTATTCCATCCCTCAGGAGGCTGTAATCAGCAATGGAGAATTTTTATGCCTGATCCTAGCTAGAGGGGGTTGGGGGAGAAGCTGACTTTGAAAGTGACCGCATTGTGGTTGGATCTTATCAGGGAGGATGATACTATAGGGATGCGGCAATGGTTACTCATGCTGGTTAATACCAAGTGCAAGATATTATCACCTCTTTTGAGGGTATCGACTAGCTGTTCCAAGGCATTTGCATTGACAAAAATCAAGGAATCTCTGGGCATTTGTGTTCTGACATGTGTAATTCTTCCAATCTATGTTTGAGAAGTTAAAGTCACATGGAATTAAAATGGCAATTGTGTTTTAATGCTTCCCAGTATCCTGGAATTAATGAAAGGGTATCTATTTCAAGCGTTTTAAAGTTGAATCACATATTAGGCTGAAATTGGGAGTTGCTGGCACTTTAGTGTAGTTTTTTCACATGTATTTTTAATATGAATTATATATATATATATTCATAGTTATTTATAGTTATATTCATATTTATGTAAACATTATATATCTTTTTCATGAAATTTACTGCATTCATATTGAATATTCAATGTTTTTTTAATCTGTTTTTAAACACGTAACTCGTTTTTTAACATTATTATTTGCTCATTAATGGCTATTAGATGGTTTAACAGTTTATGTAATTATGTAATTGGGGTGGAGTATAAATGGGGTTTGATGTTTGTGTTAAAATTGTTCTGAGGAAGTCTCTTTAAGTGGGGAAGAAAGTGCTCAACCTTTATTAATAAACTGTGGTCCAAGGTGGTTTTTCTATTCTTCCTGGTGTGGATTATTTGGTTCAGTGTTTCTACTTTTGTGGTAAACCTGTCTGGTGGACATCTTCAATAAATAAACTCTATAACAAAAGGAAAAAAATGCTGTCCAAGACCAAGAAGGAGCAGGTGCCCAATTGGCAGCAATATTTCCTTAGCCTAAACAAGCAAATAAGAGACCTAGTGAAATTCTCCAAAGCAAACTTCGAGTCTGAATTGGCCACATCTACTAGAGACAATCATAAGGCCTGTGACAAACTGAAATGCTGCCAGCCCAGCTATCTGGAATTTTGTAAATAATTGTATGTCACTTGAAAATATTAATATCATTTGTATAGGGATGTGTCACAGACAGCCCAGCTGTCTGGAATTTTGTAAATAATCATGTCATTTGTGAGTAGTGATATGATTCATATGCTTGTCTTACAAATGTAAGAGAACTGTATTTTATGTACTGAGCTTCAAGAATGTACCCACAATGTACCCTACTGGGAAAGAGCAGAAATGGATGTAAACTATGTGCCCGTGCAAATGTTTGTTTAATGGTAGAAATTGGAACATACAGATTTAACTTGCAAAACTCAACAAAATAAGTGGAAATTGTTTTATGATTCTGTTATCTCTGTTTCAACTCAGAGCAGACACAATGTCTATTTTATTTTATTTTATTTTATTTTTATTTTACATTTGTTGACCGGGCTAGTCCAGCTGGATAATTTCCATTTTCAGTGGAGGCCCGGGGAGAAAAGCTCCACAATTAAAACAAGGTTAAACATTTAAGCAACAATGCATACATTTTAGTGTAGTAGAAAATACAGCGAAAAAAAAAACAGGTAAAAAACAAATAGCCTAAGCTATATATTCATATTTTTTTTTTTTTTTTTTTTTTAGAACAGTACAGTAATTTAGTCATTTGAAATAGCAGGGAAAGATAGTGATTTTTACATAGGGAGGTATGGCTGAAGAGCGAAGAAGTCATTTAGTCTGGATTGGTACAGGAGCAGAGCCAGAAGTTGTTAAGATGTAATAGAAGTTGTTTTTTGAAAAGTTGAAAGGAGTCTAGTGAGGTAATGTGTGGGGGGAGGTTATTCCATATTTTCCCTATGGAGTTTGAAAATAGACAGTTACCTGCTGAATTTGTAATTCTAGTTGTGGTGACTTGTATCTAGAGTTAGAGGTTTTTTCCTATTGTCTTGAAACAGAAATAATTACTGTGTTTCAAATGTAAAGTGTTTTATTGCTGTGTGACTTCCTAACAGCTGCATATCTGACAGGTATTTTTCACAGAGAAATGTTAAATTTTAAGTTTCTGTTAGCCTGGGAACTGAAGGCAGGTGACAAAGAGTGATGTCATCCCAGCTAACCCAGCAGTAATGTGTATCATTAATTTAAGAACTCTCTCAGAGACTGTGCATTTTGTATTTGCATTTGGACCTGGAAAGATCCTCTCATCAGCACTTGCCTTGCAAATAGTAAGTAACCAGGGTACAGTAATCTATCTTAGATATATACAGGTATATAGTAAAGATTAGTTTAGATGTTTTCTGTATTTATTTCAGACTGTCCTGCAATGTTGTTTCAAAATAATTCCTGTGAGTCTGAACTCTGTAGTCACTGTGTTGGGTTGTTGGAGTATTGACTTGCTCTTTTATTATTTATTATTAAATATATCTAAACCTTTTAATTGTGGCTGGTTTGTTTAGAGATATTTAAGCTCTTAGAGTACTTGCATATTTATCTGGTGACACTGTATTGGCCACTCCAATAGCCTTGCTCTTGGTCACACTTGCCATTTGGATAATAGTAACATTACACAGTAAAACTGGACACCGTTTGGTAAGGGCCTTAAACGTAGTTGATAAGAGCTGGCTGATGGCAGTGATAACTACCTTATAGTCTGGGCAGAAGGGGGCATACCTAGTAATCCTGGGCAATCTTTCCCCAGGAGTGTCTATGAGTTTTTATATAAGTCAAATCTCAACATGTGTGTGTTAGCTACTTGGGCAGGGACACAAAGCACTGGTCGGACAGAGAGGGTGCTGGAGGTCTTAGCTTAGCCACTCAGCTGAGATTTTAACCCTATAGCTGTGCCAGTGGGGAGTCTTATTGGGGATCTGGAGAAAGAGGGAGAAACCAGTCCCAGACTGACTGTGATCTCTATGTGCTCTTAAGGGAAACTGTACTTTACTGTGTGTGTACTTGTCATCCTCCCAATGTGTACGTCTTTCAGTGGTGCTAGTGGTGGGGATTGAGGCTCCTTGATTACTGGGCCAGTGCAGGGGTGTCACAAGGCCTTCTTCACATATTTCTGCAACCTCAAAGGAAGCACCCAGATCTGTTTAGAACTGGTGGTCAAGGACACCACATATACAAATGGTGCAGATATAGCAAACTTGCTGGCTGACAGATTCATAAAAAACTTTAACCCTCTGTCAGGACATCCCCAGTACCTGCTCCCTTCCCCTTATATCTAGAGAACAGGTCATCACTGCTCTCTCAAAGACAAAACAATACAGCCTCCATGGGACCCAATAAGTCTGTCAAGAAGATGTATCCAAACACAATGGTTTTGGGTGACTTTAACTAACCATCCACTGACTGGGTAAATTACTCATGCTCAAACACACTTGCCCAAAGGTTCATTGACTTTGTTAACTCCAGTGGCCTGGACCAGATGGATGATACCCCCACAAGGGGTGCCAACATCCTGGATCTGGTGGTTACCAATATTGGGGATTGCTGTAGCACCCCCACTGTGAGGTCTTCCCTGGCGAGATCTGACCACAAATCAGTCTCATTCAAAATAACTATCACACCTGACCCCCATCCCAAGCAGCAATTAAACTAAAAACTTCTCCAAAGCAGATTACAACCTTTACGAGATGGTATAAATAGCTTCACTGCACTTCTGCCCTTAGATGGAACTGGCAACTAGGCCAAGCTCTACACCAGTGCTTTATACAAACATTTATATAACTGCATTGACTCAGCCATACCTGATAGTATCAAAACAAGCTCCTCAAGGCAGAGCAAACCTGCCTGGTGGACAATTGCCATTAACAGGCTTTACAATAAGAGGAAGAAATTGCTGTCTAAAAGTAACAGGGAGCAAGCCCTAAACTGGAAATACTACCTCCTTAGCTTAAACAAGTGAATACTGCTTCTTGTGAAATCCTCCAAAGCAAATTACAAATCCAAATGAGCTTCCTCAACAAAAGACAACCATAAGGCATTCTTTAGTTACAGGATGTTGGCACCCCTTGTGGGGTTGGGAGGGTGGCCTAATGGTTAAGGTGTTTGCCTTGCAAGCACAAGGTACAGGGTTCGAGTCTCACAAGGGATAATTGGCTAGGCTTAAAATGGCTCACAAGGGCAGTTAGCTTAGTATTAATCTATGAACCTATGAACTTAACCTAAAAGTAAAGGCCCAGATTTGTGCCGAACTGGTAGTTAATGATACCACATATACTGAGCCTGTGGACACAGCTAACCTGTTGGCTGACAGGTTCTGTGAAAACTTCACTCCCATGTCCCCAGCACACGTACCCCATGACATCCCTACCACCTGTCCCCTACCTTGTATCTCTAAAGAGCAGGTCATAAACGCCTTCTCTAAGGTCAAAAACGCAGCATCTATGGGACCTGATAACATCCCAGGCTGCGTTCTACATGGGCTCCAACAAGAATTAGCAACACCATTGGGTACTCCTTTCAATCATAGTCTAAGCACTGGCTTCATCCCAGCTGAATGGAAAATGGCCACTGTTATCCCCTTGCACAAAAGGTGGTGTTTCCACTGACCCCAGGAACTACAGACCTATTAGCCTGACTAGCCTTATCTGCAACGCCATGGAGAAACTCATCATGGACCTTATCAGCAAAAATAAAGGTAATCTCCAAACACTTGACCCTACTCAGTTTGGATTTGTCAAATGGAGATCATGCCTGTTAAACCTGGTGACGAGGGGAAATCTGTGCACACAGGCCACCTAAATTTGCCAAGGTCTTTGACACTATCCCCCACTCAGGCATCATTGGCAAACTCACCCAGCTAGGTATTGGGGTTACTAACTGGCTGCTCACTGATAGAACATATATAGTCAAAATATGGGAATCCGGTTTACTATTGAAATTGTGATCGAACTTAGTCGAACGGCCACTTCTGCGACATATTTACGCAAACCGAAACCACGAAAATTGTTCGCAACTGACAGGCATTCGACGTTCGACATTACCGGCCACACAACATCTCCACACCCATGCTACCATGGCTCATGCAGGGGCGAGGATCTGCCGTTCGCACAATCGGATTCGACCGCAGTGACATTCGCTCTTCAGCCTTCGCGCAAGTCGAGTCGCACATAGTCGGTTCGGCATTTCAATGGTAAACCTGGGAATCCACCTCCAATAGCAGACCTGTAACCAGTGGTGTTCCACAAGGATCAGTCCTGGGACTGCTACTGTTTGGAATCTATTTCTCCGAAGAACAAGCAAAACTTAAATGTTTGTGGCTGGCAATGTTTGCTGATGACTGAAAATTGGGAGCAATCATAGAATCTCCAAATGATGTCAATATTGTACAAGAGGGTCTTACATAAATAAATGATTGGTGCCAAAGTCATGGCCTTAAACTCAATGCAAAAAAAATGTATGATCATCCCTTTCAGTAAGAGCTATGTTCTTGCTAACTACCACATCAATAGCAACATCTTAACATCTTAAGTACACACTCAGTGGTGAGAGACCTGAGTACACAGGGTGACAGCAACGTTACCTTTGACCACTATGTCTCCACAGTGGTAAGAAGGGCATTTGATACTGGTCATCTCATAAGTAAGGGCATTGCCTCCAGAAAAAAAAGAATTTAACCTCCCTGTACTTTTCCCTCATCAGGCCAGTAACTGAGTACAACACTCTATTTGGTATGTTCCTATCCAAGCACCTGCAGCAAGTGGAGAGACCACAAAGGTTCCTCACAAGGAAAAGTCAAGGTCTTCAGCATCTGTCCTATGTGGATCATCTGAAATCATTGTCACTTTATTCTGTTTCATGCAGACTACTCAGAGGCGATCTCTGCCTTGCATACAGTTCAATCTCTGAACCTGCTTTACTGGAAATGCTGCATATCTGTAAGTCAAAAGGTACACAGGTTACTCGCTCTAAAGACCTTAACCTGGTATGTGACATTAATAGAACCTGCTGGAGGGACAGATTTGTCTCCCAGAGGCTACCACACCTTTGGAACAGACTCCCACTTCATGTCAAACAGAGCACCTCATTGGCCATCTCCAAACGCAACCTGGACGATTGGATGGGTAACCATAAATTCAGCCTGGGGGTTCCACCTGTGTCCCTTTTGGACAGGGGCAACAGGTGCTGATCATGGAAATAAGGGCAGAACTTGGCTAGGCTTGTAAGGGCCCTAGGGACATTAGCCTAGTAACTTCCTATGATTCTATGATCTTATTGTGTTGAGCCAGTCTGAAACTAAAGTGAAGGTGCCTGGGCAGTCTCTGAAGCCGAAATGTGCAGTGACTGGGTTCGATGTCACTAATGACAGAGGGACAATATGTGTGTGTATGTTTGTGTAGGAAATGATGTACAGAGATGCAAGGGTGTGTGTGTGTGTGTGTGTGTGTGTGTGTGTGTGTGTGTGTGTGTGGTATGTGCATGTCTGTATATCTCTGTGTTATTTATTCTGAATGGATCTGGCGTGTGTGTATTGTCTCGATAATGACATAAGGACAATATTTTCTTGACGACTGAAATATTGACACCCTGACTAAAATATTGTCCCTCCATCATTATTAGAATGCTTTCTATTGAAATTGGCTTAGTAAGACAGTGGAAATCTGCATTTTTTTTCCGCTGTCTTGTGAGAGCATGACAGAACCACAGAGAGACAGAGCCACAAAGCCAATTTCAATAAAAAGCATAATAATATAGCAATAACCCACGCCTGGGTGTGGGTAATGCTGGATTTACCCACGGTTGGCGTGGTTTGGACCAAACAAAGACAACCGTGGGTAAATCCAGCATTACCCACACCCAGAAGTGGGTTATTGCTATTATACCATGGTGTTAGTTTGTTTTGTATTATGTTTGTATTGTTGTTATTTATGTTTTTGTTTGCTTTTTTTTGTATTCTTCCACTTTTTGTGAGATAAAATAGTCCACACTTTCAGTTTGTGTTTATTGTTTATTTCTGTTTTAATTTAAATACATGTTATTTTTTAGTTTTTCAGGAAATGTTAGGAAAGGGCTAGGTGGTGCTTGGTATAATATAGTTTAAGCAGTGTAGAAGTTTATAACGTGTAGTTATGTTTTAGTAGTTATAGGTATGTTGAAATGTGGTGTAGTTTTAATTTGTATTAATTTTTTAAAATATGTACTTTTACTATTTGGTCACTAGATGGTGGTGTTGTATGCTTTTATTAGATGTATGCTGATGTGGACGTTCGGTATGGTGTGTGTTTTGACTTTCTGAGGGATGTGTGGTGTGTTTTAGTATGTACATTTTGGAGTTGTCTGTGTATAGGTATTGTAGGGAATATAGGTAAGTGAATGGTTTTATGAGAATGCTTGGTTTTATTGTGTTATAAGTGGTGGTTATGTAGTGTGTGTGTGATGTATTTGCGACTGCATGACTTTTTATTTTTAGTGTTCGAGGTGAGGAATGAGGAGTGTAGTATGGAAATTGTTTAGTTTTCTGTGTTTTCGTTAAATTGTTGTGTGTTTTGGGTATTAGATTTACTTTACTTTACTGTTTATTTGCTGTCGCCGCATGATATTTAGCGATCGGACTTTTGGCGTTGTTTTTGTAGGATTTACTATGTGCACGCTGGTTGGATTAGCCAGTCAGCATGCACATTTGTCGGGTTTGCGATGTTCGCATGGTATAATGTATTTACTAGCACGCTGGTTGATTAGCCAATCAGCATGCACGTTTGTCGGGTTTGCGATGTTCGCATGGTATAATTATTATACCATGCGAACATCGCAAACCTATTATACCATGCGAACATCGCATTAAACGCATGCTGATTGGCTAATCCAACCAGCGCACATAGTAAATCCTACAAGATACAACGCAAAAGTCCAGTCGCTAAATATCATGTATACAGCAAATAAACAGTAAAGTAAAGTAAATCTAATACCCAAAACACACAACAATTTAATGAAAACACAGAAAACTAACCAATTTCCATACTACACTCCTCATTCCTCACCTAACACTAAAAAAAAAAAGTCATGCAGTCGCAAATACATCACACACACACTACATAACCACCACTTATAACACAATAAAACCAAGCATTCTCATAAAACCATTCACTTACCTATATTCCCTACAATACCTATACACAGACAACTCCAAAATGTACATACTAAAACACACCACACATCCCTCAAAGTCAAAACACACACCATACCGAACGTCCACATCAGCATACATCTAATAAAAGCGCATACAACACCACCATCTAGTGACCAAATAGTAAAAGTACATATTTTAAAAAAATTAATACAAATTAAAACTACACCACATTTCAACATACCTATAACTACTAAAACATAACTACACGTTATAAACTTCTACACTGCTTAAACTATATTATACCAAGCACCACCTAGCCCTTTCCTAACATTTCCTGAAACACTAAAAAATAACATGTATTTAAATTAAAACAAAAATAAACAATAAACACAAACTGAAAGTGTGGACTATTTTATCTCACAAAAAGTGGAAGAATACAAAAAAAAGCAAACAAAAACATAAATAACAACAATACAAACATAATACAAAACAAACTAACACCATATATAATAATAACCCACTTCTGGTGTGGGTAATGTTGATTACCCACGGTTGTCATTGTTTCGGCTCGCCGGAACCAAACCACGCCAACCGTGGGTAAATCCAGCATTACCCACACCCAGGCGTGGGTTAATGCTATATTATTATTAAAGGACATCATAATTTGAGGGGCATAGGATAGAATGATCCCCTGCGTGGTCTGACTTTGTTAAACATGTCACTAGCAGATAGTTGTTGTTCTTCTTTTGGCTTTTCCTGGTTAGGGGCCGCCACAGCAGAACTCCAGTCCACTAATGATTGGCAGTCGATTTTTACAGTGCCAAGGTGCCAGCCCAACACCCAACCTTCAACGAAGGCACGCCCATTCATGCATGTCTTTCAAACACCACTCAACCACGGGGAGGACATGCAGACTCCACACAGAAGCCGCTCCAGCTGAGAATCGAACAGGAGAACCTCTTGCTGTGAGGCGACAATGCTACCGCTGCACCACCATGGCTTTGACAGTATATTGTAAGATATCAGGTTTAAAGAGGCATGGCTTGTCTTTATTTTGCATGTTTAATTTCACAGGGATGTCAGATTTTCACTTTTTTCACATTTAAATGTCAGTACTACAATGACAAGTACTTGGAGTAAAAAAATGTGCGTATGTAATAATTATTAAAAAATAAAATCTTTCTTCTTATTTTCCTATGCTCATAATGTATGTTTAGTGCTTTTCTCCCCAGGCCTCTGGTGAAAGGGGGCTGTAGTTCATTCAGACTATCCCTGTAGACAAATGGAAATTAATTAATTAAATCCTATTTTTAAACACACAGAAGTAACTAATTTACCCTAATCAATAAGATGGTTTTAGTATGCGCAGTTTAAATTAAAATAATAATAAAAAAATCTAAGTGAGTATACCACCAGGCCCTTCTACATAGTCCGAGAAATCTTCCTCCTAAAATTTGTGATGATGCCTCATGCAGCTGTATTCACACATATACTTGTCATTGTCCAGGTAGGCAGGAAATTAAATTCAAAAAATAACAATGTACCTCAGTTTAATGACTTGTCGGGCGCATTTTAAATAAATGTAATTTGCAAGAGAATAGCATGTTCTTCCTAGCTTTGTTTCCGATGTAATAGCTTTTTTTTTTTTTTTTTTTTTTTTTTTTTTTTTTGCTCGTTTGTTAAGTAAATGGCTGCCAACGGTCTTGGTGTTACAATTCGAAAAAATATAATTACGTTAAATCTGAATATCTGTGTCTATTGTAAATGCAAAGACCAGAATAGTATGTACATTGAGAAGTGTGAACACTCTTTTAAGGTAATTGGAGAAAAGACTGCCAAGAAAATCGATAATAGCGTGGTGGGGAGGAGTGCTAGACCATTAACTTGCCTTGGGACCCATTTGACCGTGGATTTTGCTCAGAAAACGAATTCCTGACAAACTAGAGCTAGTGTTACACTGAAAAGTCCAGTGTTTATTTTGTGAAACTCAAGTCAGTCCAATAAAATGTGTCATTTTATCATCTCTGTGTTCCACTGCTTTTAGTCAGCGGATCAGCACAGCATTCTTCTTCTTTTTTCTTTCTCGAAATGAGAAACGTTTGCAAATGTCTACGAGAAGTATGAAGAAATAAGTTGTCTAAAATTATTAAGGAACAGATATAAAATGTTAACTTTGCACATTGTTTTTCGATTATTTGAAATGTTGAGAAAAATAAGTATCTATGAAAAGCAAAAGGCATTCAACAACTCTTGGTGGTTCTTTACAGAATATGACAATTATGTTACTTTTGACTGATACAGTACGCTATATGCAGGTAAACATGTAGGAGTAGGGCCATCCGTACACTTTTTTTTTTTGCAGTATCAGTATGCACTTTCTGAACTTGACTTAGACGTTGCTAACTTTTGTTTCATGTGCACAGTCACATTGTATTATCGAGATGCAACTCACAACAATCCTTTCTGCATGTGCCTGTAATTTATTTTTAGTGACAACTTGCTTTTGTTAAAGCCGTGCGTGTCTTATGCTACAGTTTTACAGAGAACATCGCTGTTGTTGAGAGGCACGTGTGCATCCTGTAACTTACTTGGATAAAATACTTTCTAAGGCTTTTTCTAGAAGGACTCAGCATGTCTGCAGTTAAACCCCGCAGTAGAGCAGGAGACCGACATCACGGCACACCTTCAAATTCCCAACTTCTGATTGGCCAGATTGAGGAGGCATGTTCAAGGGGGTGCGGCCACTGACTTTGCAGGGCTGCTGAGGAGATACGCTTCTTAAATACAGAGCCATAGTCCCCTCTAACACCACGCTAGTGTCTCCTGTAGTCTTACGTTGTTGTGTTGGCAGCATCCTCTTTGGAAATGTCAGCCAGAACCCGATTCTTCCAGCTTTTCCGACACCAGCTAAAGCCAACTTTGCAGCACCAACGGTTTTCACATTCTGTGACAATTATTGGAGCCCCGTTTTCAAAAGGACAGGTATGTATCTATATATTGAATATATTCAATAGATAAACATATTTTTAGGTGAAACATCGGCTGTACCTTACTTCATGGCGTTTACTGGTATTTTGCTCTAAATATCTTATTTTCTGCTTGTTTGGGAGAAAATGTATGATGTGGCTATTGTAAAGCAGAACAAAGCAAAAGGTATATTGAGTATAATGCAAATTAACAAGCACCCTTTCCTATTATCCTTCTCCATAAGAGGGGGGACAGTATAGGAACCGGCACAAGTACACATAGCAGTCTGGAGTGCAGTTTCAAGTTTTCAAATGACCTACGAAAGAGGGAGATGACACTGTTCAAAATGATATCTGTTGTATTAGTATGTAATCCAATTAAACGTTTCTGCTGTAATAACTGTAGTATTTAGGTTATATCAGGTGTGCAAAAAGGCACCTGTGGTAGCAGAGAGATAGCAGTCAGCACCAGAATTATGAAAGTAAGTCAAGAATTTCTGCTGACCTCAGGGTAAGATGTTGCTGGGGGAGGGGCACAGTGGGGAGCCTTGTTTACAATTCAAACAGCCCTGGCTGTATTCGTGTATATGATGCATGGCTTTTAAGAAGGCATAACATATTTGCACATACGTTTTGTACCAAATGTAATCGTTGCAATACTGTTTCTATATGGAATTCAGCTGTCTGCTAAAAGAAAAAAAAAACAAATCTGTCAAACTTAAGTCATGGCACACTTCAAAATATGTGTATTGTATTATACATAAAGCACATAGTTTTTATATAACATTCAATATAAGTATGCACTTCTGTTTCTGCAGAACTGTGCTTGGACATTAAAAGAACTTCAAGCCTGACATTGATTAAAAAAAAAGTTGTATTTGCATTACACAATGTAGATGTTGCTTGTAATACTGTTTTTATATGGAGGTCAGTTCTATGTTCCAAGAGGAGGCCAGCCTGACTTAACAGAAGCTGTCCTTATGTGAAGTGGAGAGGGTAAATACAGTAGTTAGGCAATAGATAGTCATATCTCTTAATTTCTTAGCACAAAAATGTGGACAAAGCCAAAAATAATGTGGAGACAAAGGCCCAAAAACAAGAACACCTTTTAAATATTGCTCTTATAAACTTAGAATGTGGCTAGAATAACAGGTGTTTTGTTATCATGCATTTCTTGAAGGATATTTATTTATGTATTGCATTTGTTAACCGGGAAAGTCCACTGGGCCTGGCAAGAGCCCATTTTCAGCAGAGGCCCAGGGAGAAAAGCTTCACAATAATTACATGCAAAGAGAATATTAATATGTATAACAAGGAATTTTGAGTAATACTATTACATTGAAAGAAAAGTAATAAAACAATAGTGAAGATAGTTATTGTCATGGAACAATAGAGGTAATAAATGGCATATATGCACTCTGAATCTCAAATTTCTGTCATTATTTACTGATATCAATCTTTGATAGTTTGCCAGAAAACCACAAACTTTATGAGGGGCATTCTGAGAAAATCTGTACAGTTGGCAGGTATGGATACAGTTCACGGCAGAAGAAGGTGCTAGTATATTTTGGGTGTGTACAGATTTGACCTAAATAGAACATGTCAAGCCATCTGCTGAGTATACTGCATAACAGATGTAATGTTTATTAGTCTATGCCAAGTAGAAGTAATCAGAATTACCAAAAATAAAATAATGTTCTGAACTGATTTTTCTTTTGAACCAACACTCCCTAAACATTTCCTTTCGTTCTACAGGAGAAGAGTGGGGTTGAACATGGTCCTCACTACATCAGGAATGCCGGTCTCAGGGAAAGACTGGTGGGTCTCGGTAAGGTTCTCTTGTTTACTATAATTTAAAACATCCCATTGTGTCATTTTAGTACGTGTACTCAGTTTTTTTACCGATTGCAAGAGTAATGGAGCAGTATAGTAAACATTCAAACGAATACCTCATTTTGCAACCTGCATCATAAAGTTCAAATTCCCAATGTGAGGTGCTGTTTTAAAAATGAGAAGACATGTATATGACAGCATCACATTTATGATGTCCTTCGTGGTTCACTGTTGCAGTCATGACTGTAGGGCTCTTCCTGCCAGCAGCAGCCCTCGATCGGCCAGAATCCCAAAGTCTGGATTGGGCGTCAGCTGAGGTCGCTTTTATCCTGACGTCAATGCGCCAAGAAGTATAAAGACCTCAGCCGATGCCATTACCCCAGTCTTTCTTGCTGCGCAGTGCCCTGAGCAGTTCGTTGATGCCGGTCGACCTACTCCTGTCTGTTTTTGGATTTACTTCCAAGATTTTTCGTTTTTTAAGATAAGTACCCCGTTGGGGAGGTCTTTTTCTTGCTCCAGGCAGATGTCAGAAAAAGTTAATAATTGTATTTCTTGTGGGAAACAAATACCTCATAGGGATTTTCACTCTTATTGTATTCCCTGCCTAGGGCCTGACACGATGTTGCTAATTGTGGGTTTTGTCCTAATTTTAATCAGCGTACTATTAGGCGTAGGTACAACTTTGCCTTCTACTATTTTGGTAAAAGGTTTAATTATAATATGTCTTCGGATTCTTTTCCAGCTTCTGGTGTGTGTAAGAGGTGCAAAGATAAAGACAGGCCTTCGAGGTCCAAAGCAGAGGATATTACTCAGTTATTGCCAGTTGCTGGTTCGTCGGTCGTCAGTGAGGCGCCTTTGCAGCCCCTGTCGTCTGCCTCTTTTGAACCAACTGCCTGTACCAACTCTGGTGTGGAGCTGATGGGGCCTTCAGAATTGCCAGGGAATGGACCTTCGGACACTACTCCCTCAGTTGGGTCCGGAGTCGGTAGGCAGGTACCAGCTTCTGAGGGAGTTTTCAGGCCTTCACAGCTTCATGTAAATATGGATTCAGTTTTGCATTCTAAGACAATGACTACGGCTACAGCTAAAAAGAAATGGCAAGCACAGACGCCTTTTGATCAGGGTCCTAGGCCTCAAAGGCAGATGCTTAGGATGGCTGAAGATTTGTTATCTATGATCAGGGGTTCTCATCCCCCTCCTGACAAAAAGCCTAGATTACAGTCTGATTATGATTCTTCAGACCAAATTTCTGTTTCTTCTGCTTCTTCCCTTGAGCACGATTGTTCCTTTCCTCCTTATGGGGATTCTGATGCTGAAGATTCCTTTCCTTCAGCCTCTCCTCTTTAGGATTATTCTTTTGGTGAAACTTTGCATGATATGAGGGAGCATTTTCACTGGGAAGGGCAGGAATTCTCTGACACCAAGAAAAGGCATAGGGATTTTCTTCTTCTCCCTCAGCATAAGCCTCTTGCTATTCCTCCTGTATTGGACATTGTAGATGATGTTTTTTTTCAGAAGCTTCCCTCTCTCCTGATTCTTTTCCCCCTACTCCGGTCAAACCAGATAGGTATAATAGGGTTCCAGATTCTCACAAGTTTCTTTTTAAGAATCTTTCACCTGATCCGGAAACAATTTCTCAGGGCCCTAAGGGTGTTAAGGTGGCTTCTGCTAAACATCCTATTCCCTCTGACCGAGAATCCAGGGCTTTGGAAAGATGGGGTAAAAAAGTTTATACTTCTGCTACATTGTCTATTAGAGCTTCGAACTGTCAATTTCATATGCTAAAGTATCAGCAATACCTTTTGTCTGTATTTAAACAAAAGATGTCAGCTGTTTCTACTGGTGCGGATGACAAGGAGTTACAGGATTTATTGCATGCTATTGAACAAGTGGGTAAACATATACCCTCCATTGTGGTTTTGAGTCTTTGGAAGCTTCTTGTAGGGCTGCGACAACTGGTGCAATTATTAGAAAACCTGCTTGGTTAAAGGAACAAAGCTTTGCATCCCCTCAGGTTAAAGCCAAACTTTTGGATGCCCCTTTGCAGCATGATGTTTTGTTTGGGGCCAAAGCTGAAGAGGTATTAAAGAAAATGGAGGACAAAGCCAAATCTATGCAGATGGTTAAGGATTTTCTACAGGTGCAACCTCCTAGATTTAGCAGGCACTGGCCAGCTAAACCTTGGTCCTTTCCGAGCTCAGATAGGCCTCAGAGAAGCAGATTCAGGTGTTCCAGAGGTAGAGGACAGGCACAAACCCTTTTTAGGAATAGGAAGTGGCCTGCCCCCTCTCCCAAAGGTGGTGAAGATAAGTCTCAACCCTACTGGAAACAGTCTTTATGACTCTCCCTTTCTGGTTCCAGGGGCTCCTCTCCTGGAAGCACCTTTGGGAGGAAAGATTTCTCTTTTTTATCAAAATTGGGGCCGCATAACCCGGGACAAATGGGTTCTGGACATAGTCTCAAGAGGTTACAGATTTCATTTCCACACCTTGCCAAAACCGAACGGTTGGCCAGATCTGCCAAATCATCAATGGGCAGAGGCACAACTGCAGGTTCAGTCCCTGCTAGCTATGAGGGCCATAGAATTGGTACCAAATTTAGAAATAGGGCAAGGTTTTTATTCAAGACTTTTCCTGGTTCCCAGGAAGGAAAATTTGTGGAGACCAATCCTGGACGTTTCCGTACTAAACACCTTCCTAGAAGTACCAAAATTCAAGATGCTCACTCTGCAGCAGCTGCTGCCTGTGTTGGGCAAGAACGCTTGGATGATGACTCTGGGCTTAAAGGAAGCTTACCTGCATATTCCTATAAGGCGAGAGTGCAGAAGGTATCTGAGATTCAAAGCAGGCTCGAAGCATTACCAGTTCTCTGTGCTGCCCTTTGGCTTATATACTGCGCCCAGGGTCTTTACAAAGTGCCTGGCACCAGTAATGGCGTTTTGCAGACAGAAGGGGATTCAAATATACCCTTATCTGGACGACTGTCTATTCAAGCGGATGACAAAGACACTCTTACCCACTAAGCAGGTTAGCCATGGCTCTGTGGTACACTGCACTGACCTGCAGAGTCCACTTACAGACACAATTCCTGGCAGGAAAAGACAACACTCTCGCAGGCACATTAAGCAGGACACTTTCGGATCCACACGAATGGATGTTGGATGTTCACATATTCAGGATGATAGTACAGGCATGGGGATGTCCGGACATAGATCTTTTTGCATCCCCTCAGAATCATCAACTTCCAACATTCTGCACAAGGACCTACCACAAACTAGCATGGCAAGTGGATGCCCTCTCATTCAGTTGGAAACACCTCGGGTACTTCTGAAGATAAAACAGGACAGACCGCAAATGATTTTACTGGCTCCCAATTGGCCTCGACAATTCTGGTATTCCACTCTGATGAACCTAGTTCAGGAGCCTCCCTGGATTCTACCTCAAATCCCTCATCTACTGTCTCAACAGGATGGCCGGATCCTGCACAGTCATGTCAAAACTCTGAATCTAGCTGCCTGGCGGATCCAGGGTCTGTAAACACCTCTACTCTTTCCAAACAGGTAATGGATGTAATCCTTGAAGCTAGAAGGCCCAGCACTAGGAAATCTTATGCAGGTAAATGGAAAAGATTTTGCTTCTAGAATCAGGTCCAAGGTGGTGATTCTACTGTTCCGAACATTCCTCTGATTTTAAAGTATCTGGCAGAGTTGTTACATATGGGCCTATCTTTTTCATCTATTAAGCTTCATGCTTCTGCTATTTCTGCACATTACAATACAGATCCTCCAATTTTTTTTCTCGTCCATTGCATAAACAATTTCTTAGAGGGGCTAAGAATGTTCAGCCGCCTATAAGAGCACCTGTTCCCACTTGGGATCTTAACTATGTTTTGGAAAAATTAACCTTGTCTCCTTTTGAACCTGCAGCTTCCACGAATTTAAAATTTTTGTCTTGGAAAACTGCTTTTCTTTTAGCTATTACCTCTGCTAGAAGAATTTCGGAATTGTAAGCACTCATGGCTGTGGAACCCTTCATTATTTTTCATCAGGACAGGGTATCCCTAAGGACTAATCCCACCTTTATGCCTAAGGTGGTTTCGGCAGTGGCCTTGAATCAGACTATTCATTTGCCTACTTTTTATCCTAATCCTCAAAGTGAGGAAGAAAGTCTTTTGCACTCTTTAGACGTGCACAGACAGCTTCGTTTTTACCTGGACAGGACCAAGATATTCAGGAAATCTGACCAATTGTTTGTCGCTTATGCTCCTACTGTTCTAGGGAAAGCAATCAGTAAGCAATCTATTTCTAAATGGATTGCCCATTGCATCAAGTTCTGTTACTCTTTTCATGGCAATCCAGTTCCTGTTAATATTAGGACTCATTCTACCTGGGCTACTGCTACTTCAGCAGCCTTTCTTTGTGGCGTTCCTACCAAGGATATTTTAGAGGCTGCTACTTGGAGTTCTGTGCATACTTTTTCTAAGCATTACAACCTCCCTCTCTATTCTAAATCTAAGGCCGGTTTTGCTTCTGCGGTTTTGCAAAGTTTTGTGGCCACTCCTTCTGTTTCTCCTCCAGCCACCCTTTCTTAGCTTTGGGATTCAACCCTACAGCCATGACTGCAACAGTGAACCATGAAGGACACAGTACAGTTGTGTACTCTTACCATAAATGTAGATGTTCGAGTGTGTTCACTGTTGCAGTCTAAGTTACCCTCCCTCCTACCCCCTCTTTTGTTTTTTCTTTGAGTATTGTCTGTTATGAGGTATTTTGGCTGCTGAGGTTTTGGGCACCTGACATCTGGGGCAAGAAAAACTGGGGTAATGGCATCGGCTGAGGTCTTTATACTTCCTGGCGCATTGACGTCAGGATAAAAGCGACCTCAGCTGACGCCCAATCCAGACTGGGATTCTGGCCGATCGAGGGCTGCTGCTGGCAGGAAGAACCCTACAGTCATGACTGCAACAGTGAACACACTCGAACATCTACATTTATGGTAAGAGTACACAACTGTACTTTTTTGTTATAGCTGCTGTCTGTATTCATGTTTTGAGAATATCTCACATTCCCCCTTAGAACTATATGATGTGCCGCTCAGTTATCATTTAAAATTATGTAACGAGTTGTTTTCAGTAGGGTATCATTTCAGAAAGCAGTAGTAGTTTTTTTTTTTTCTTTTCTAAAAATAGTTTTCACTGTAGGTAGATTCATATCTGGAGTAACCTGGAAATTTGTGATGACTGCACCTTCTAAATGTGTAACATTTGACAAAAAGGAATGTTATAAAGTTAAACTGACTTCTAGGCATTTCCTGCTCCATTTAACATTGTGTTTTGAGCTAGTGGATTAAGTTGTCCTAATTTGTACACACTAAAGGACAGGTATATTTTGACTCCTGCGTCATTAGTTGTTCTGCAGCATAGTCGGTTTTAGGCACCAGCAAACCCTGCGGTCGCTGGGGGCCCCCTGGTCCTGGGGGACCCCCCAACCACTGCAAATTATGTTATCTTGATATTTTGTAACATGCCTGTCAAACCAACAAAAGCTAGTACAGCAAGTTTGTATACTTAAACCAGGTAAGTAACAATAACTCGTATTTATCTCCTTCAAAATTCAAAGATCTTTAGTTATAGTAACAGTATTTTGTCAGGTAACAAACTTTACAATTTCATTAAATATTTTACCAATGATATAATGCTCCAGCCTAGTTAAGCCCTATTGCTGGACATCCTCTTCACTAAAATTAACAACATAGCCAGCTTTAATAACTGTGGCTGCAGGGGGCCCCTTAATCCTCATTTACTGCGTGGGGGCCCACAAAAGCTGCTGTTGGTTGGGGGAAAATGAGGAGAAAAAATGTATTAATTTTCAATTACACTCTTTAACCTGAACAGGACTGTGATATGACCCCGTTAGGACAAAGCTGTAATGAACATAAGCAAAGTAAGCACTAGAGAGATCAGCAGCCCAGGGTGACCGATCTCAGTGCAAACTGTGGAGTTTAAGAAGAGCTGATGCTTCTAATCTTCAGGGATGGTTTCTTTTTCAAGGTTTTTATACATACTGGCAGAACAACTGGTACTATAACTCTCAATGTCTTTGCTGAAGAATTCTGTTCAGTGATAAAAATAATAGCATAATAGGTTCATAGGTTCATACTAGGCTATCTGCCCAAGGGCATTTATAAGCCTAGCCCATAGTTATTTGGCTTTCGCCACCCCTTTAGTTTGAATAAAACTATGCCTATTATTTTGCTGTGCCTCTGTCAAGCAGTGACACTGAAGTAATCCCTGGGGTATATCTGCGATCCCCCATCCATTGGTCAAGATTCCTCTTGAACAAGGCCAGCGAGGTGCTCTGCCTCACATGTACCGGGATTTTGTTCCACAGCATAGGGAGTCTCTGGGTGATGAATCTGTCCCTCCAGCATGTTCTATTAATAACCGTGTCAAGGTTTAAGTCTCCCGCCCTTGTGGTTCTGAGGGATCTAGATTTTTTGAGGTGAAGCATATTCATCAAATCAGGGTTTGACATGGCCTTATATGTCAGGCACAGGTCACCTCTGAGCAAGCGGTATGAGACTGAATAGAGCTGGAGTTCTTTCAGTCGGGCAGCATAAGACATATTTTTGAGACCCTTTATCCTTTTGGTGAGGAACTTTTGGGGCCTTTCCTGCAGGTGTCGGGTCAGATATATTCCGAATGGGGCATTGTACTCAATCATAGGTCTAATGAGTGATGAGTACAGGGGGACAATGACCTCCCTTGATCTAGATGTGAATCCCTTCATGATCAGGTGGGCAATGTAGAAGGTTTTCCTAACTACTTTAGCAACATGAGTGTCAAACGAAAGGCTACTGTCAAGCTGGGTCCCCAGATCCCTGATGACTTCTTCTGTGCTCAGTGGATTGCCACCTATATGGTAGCTAGGGGTAACCTTGTTTTTCCCGAAGGGTATGACTATGCATTTCTTGGCATTTAACTTTAGGCCATGGCTCTGGCACCAGTTATCCGTTTCTGTCTCAAAATGAGGAACACGTTTTATATATTACTCTAATTCACTTAAAAAGTTACTAGAATAACACATTTTGCATCAACATGCATTTTTTAGACAATAAGTGTAAAACTCTGATTACTTGATATAGTGTGACAGAGTAAAATTATGAGACAAAATCTGGAATATCTGTGAAATCAGGGATAGTGATAGGTATTAATTTACTACTTACTGAGGTAAATAAAATTGTCTTATCCCTGTTGCTGTTTGATGACTGCTAAACAACAGTCACTGATCTTGTGTAGCAGTAATAGTTCATAGGTTCATAGGTAGGTACTAGGCTATCGGCCCTAGGGCCCATACAAGCCTAGCCAAAAAATTTACCCTGGCTTTCGTCACCCAAGAAAATAATTTTCCTATGCCCCTGTCGAGCAGAGCCACAGAAGTGATCCCCGGGGTGAATTTCCCATTTCCCATCCAGTCATCAAGATTTTTCTTGAAGAGTGCTAATGAGGAGCTCTGTTTGACATAGATAGGTAGTCTGTTCCAGAGTATGGGAAGTCTCTGGGACAGGAATCTATCCCTCCAGCATGTTCTGTTTATTGTGGTGACAAGGTTAAGGTCCCTAGAGCGTGTAGCTCGGAGGGATTGGGATTTCTTTAAGTAGAGCATGTCCAACAGCTCTGGGTTTGACATAGCTTTGTATGTTAGGCAGAGATCACCCCTGGGTAGGCGATATGCGATGGAGAAAAGCTGTAGTTTTTTGAGACGGTCTGCATAGGGCATCTTTTTTAGGCCAGTAATCCTCTTTGTGAGGTATTTCTGTGGTCTTTCCAGTTGTTGTAGATGTCTTGTGAGGTACATACCAAAAGGGGCATTGTACTCTATAATGGGTCTAATGAGTGATTTGTAGAGGGGAACAATGACCTCTTTTTTTCTGGATGAGAATCCTTTTGTGATGAGATGAGCCACGTAGAAGGATTTCCTGACCACTGTGGCGATGTGATTATCAAAGGAGAGACTACTGTCCACCTGTGTCCCAGGGTCTCTTATCACATTTTCAGCATTAAGTAGACTACCAGCTATGTGGTAGTTCATGGGTACAGAGTTTTTACCAAAGGGGATGACAATACACTTTTTGGCATTGAGCTTCAGGCCATGGCTTTGACACCAGGTATCTGTCTCAGTGAGGCCCTTTTGTAGTTTGTCCACATCGTTAGGAGTTTCGATTATGGCTCCTAGTTTGCAGTCATCTGCAAACTTTGTTAGCCAAAGACCTTCTGTGTTGGCCTGCACTTCAGAGAAGTAGATACCAAACAGGAGAGGACCCAGGACTGAACCCTGTGGTACTCCACTTGTCACTGGTCTGATGTCGGATTTGGAATCCGCTACTTTCACAGTGTGGGTTCTGTCCGTGATCCAGTTGGCGGCCCATCTTATGACATAGGGATTTATACCTAGTTTAGTGAGCTTATCTATAATTCCAGAGTGGGGGATGGTGTCGAAAGCCTCTGCGAGATCTAGATAAGCTGTGTGACCATTTTACCATCATCTATGACTTTGGTGACTGCTTCAAAGAAGTCAATCAGGTTTAGAAGACATGATCTGCCTTTTACAAATCCAAACTGAGTAGGGTCCAGAGTTTGGAGATTACCAATGTCTTTGTTTATGAGTTCCATGATGATACGTTCCATGGCCTTGCAGACCAGGCTCGTCAGGCTAATGGGGCGGTAGTTCCCGGGGTCCGTCGTGGCTCCCCCTTTGTGGAGTGGGATAAGTGTCACGGTGCGCCATTCAGTGGGTACAAAGCCTGAGGTGAGGCTATGATTGAACATGGTACTTAGGTAGGGTGCCAGTTCATTCTGTAGTTCGTGTAGAATGCAGCCTGGGATATTGTCAGATCCCATGGATGCTGCGTTCTTGGCTTTGGAGAGTGTGTTTTTTACCTGTACAGCCGTGATAATAGGAACTTTGCATTCTTCCAGTATAGAGATGGGCCCTCTAGGGGGTGAGAGGGGGGTAAAGTTAGCACTGAACCTATCTGCTGGGATGTTGGCAATATCAGTTGGTTCTGTATATTTAGTGCCATTATGCTGTAACTCAGAGCAGATCTGAGTGTTCCCATTTAGATTCTTGACATAGCTATAGAATGCTTTGTGGTTGTCTTTAGAGTCAGTGGCAGTTTTGTTTTCGTAACTAGCTTTGGATGATTTTATGAGGGATCTCAGCTTCTTACTGAGGTTGACCAGGGAGTTCCTCCAGTCATGGGATTTTACTCTTTTTTGCAACAGTTTCTTTCTTCTGTTGTAGAGTTTGTTTATGGCAGAGGACCACCAGATTGGCTTCCTTTTTTTGGAGGATAACATCTTGGCTCTATTAGGGATAGCATGATCCATGCACTTGTGTAAGTGCTTATAAAGTGCATTGGTGTAGGATTCGGCAGTCATACCTCTATTGTCCGTCTGCATGAGTGTCATGAAGTTTGCCACTTCTGTCTTAAGAAGTGTGAAGTTGGCTTTTGAGAAGTTTTTTACGATGGTTTCCCTAATTGGGGCTGGGGGTGGGATGTGGATGTCTAGGCTGATTAGCTTGTGGTCGGTTCTGACCAACGAGGAATTGACCTCTGGTGTGGAACACCGGTTTCCCATGTTGGTGATGACCAGGTCTGGGATATTGCTGCCCCTGGTGGGGGTGTGAATAAGTTGATCCAAGGCGTTGGAATTTATGAATTCTAGAAAACGTTGAGCAAAAGAGTTGGTACATGAGTAGTTTTCCCAGTTAATGGTGGGGTAGTTGAAATCGCCCATTATTAGGGTGTTGGGTTGTACCCTAATACTTTCCAGTGTATCAAGAAATGAGGAGTGTGAATCCTGGGGCATGGTGGGGGGTCTGTAGCAAGCTACAATTTGGATTGCAGTCTTGCCCAGAGTTAGTTGCACCTGGATAATCTCGGATGCATTATGCTGTGCACCTAGCCTAGAGGTGTGGATATCCTTAATGAATATGGACACGCCTCCGCCTCTAGTGCTTCTTTCTGGGTTAGGTGGCCGAAAGGTGTGGTATGAATTGAAGCCTGGTAATGCAGGGGTGCTCTCTGGAGCTTTGAACCAGGTCTCTGTCACTGCACAGATGTCAATGTTCTCCATTTTAAGGAGTGCCTCAAGTGAGTGCATTTTGAGGTTTAGACTTCTAGCATTGAGTAGCATTACCCTCAGATTTTGCTTGCTTGTACCGGTTATGGTGGTGAATTTGTCATTTGAACCTTGCCTAAAAAAGGCACTATAGGGGTGGCAAGAGTCTTAGCCAGTATCCAGAATCCTAAGGGCGACAGGTGCAGGCCATCTCTGGCAAAGCATCGTGGACTGTCGGTCATGTCGTCCCAGGCAGACAAATACTGGATCCCCTTAGAATGACACCAGAAGCTTAGCCAATTGTTGAAGTCAATCCTTTTGTCCTTATACTGTGGTATCATTCTGGGTGATGGCAGGATGCTACTCAGGGTTAGGGTCATACCTGCCTGGGATACAAGATCGGAGAGCTCCTCCGTGTCTCTTTTCATGTAGTCCAGGGAGGTACGTCTCAGGTCATTCACACCAACATGGACAATGACAGTGTCATATTTGTACTTATTGTGGAGTGACTTGAGTGCATGCATTATGTGGCGGATCCTGGCACCTGACAGGCAGCTGACAGTAACTTTCTCCTTGTTTAGTCTAGTGAGTGGAACATCAGTGTGCCTGACTATAGAGTCACCTATGACTAGAGTGTTGGGTACATTGTTATGCCTTATGGGCTGTGGTTGAGTGGCACACTGAGTTTGTGGGCTATGTGTCATTTGGGTTGTGTTGGGGGGTGGAGTTTGCTTGCGTTTAGGCTTTGGATGTCCCTGATGCTTGGGCAGGTTTTTATTGAGAGCCTCCACGAATGTAGGTGTGTGTTTTGTGTTTCTATGTGTGTGTTTTGGTGGTGTGGGTTTTGAGGGACTATGTGATGAGTGTGGTGTGGTGCAAGTGTTTACCCTCTCCTCTTGACTGTCTAGTCCAGTCTTGGGTGAAGAGAGCTTTGCTTCCACTTTGGCTATATAAGTGCATCTCTCACAGGTTGTAGTGTTGGGTGGTAGGAGGAGAGGGTTGTCTGTGTACATGAGGCAATTGCTGCATTGTTGTACAATGTACTTGCTGAAATAAGTACAAAATTAACATTGCTGTGTGTGTGTGTGTGTGTGTGTGTGTGTGTGTGTGTGTGTGTGTGTGTGTGTGTGTGTGTGTGTGTGGGTAAAATATCACTGATTTTTATCAATGCACACATCCAATAATGCCGGAACACACACGTTATTTTTCTGGGTATCAATAAAAAATGTAGCTAACAAGTGATTGTATTTCAAAAGTAAGGCATAATGTATGTCATAGGCATTCAGACACTTAGATCTTCTAGGTATCAGGTGGCCTCCACTCCCTAGACTATATAAATAGATACAGGGGGCTCCCTTAATCATCCTTGACTGTGGGGACCCCAAAAAAGCTGTTTTTGGTTGAGGAAAAATGAGGAGGAAAAAATGCTTTCATTTTCTGATTGCAGTCTTTAGCCTGGATGGAGTTATATGATAAGACCCTGTTAGGATAAAACTGATAATAGCCTCTGTCCTCAACCACAAACATTCTAAAACATCCCTGCTCAGATGTTTGTGTACAGAAATTTACCATAGGTTATGTGGGTACTGGGGATTGTGTAGTCATCATTTCCTTTACTTTTCTAACAGACCTCAGAGGTATACAAAGAAAGTGACTTTAGCTCCTGTAGGGGCAGTGTACTGCCCGGTAGCAGCAAAGTAGAATACATTATTGCAGTCATTATTTATTTTCACTTTCCTCACAATCAAACATCAGACACATATACAGCTGGTTGCCTTTGAGGTTAGGATCGAGGAGTTATTAGGCATGCTATGTATATGTATTTCAGCAGTCACTTGAAATACATGACTGTGGCCATTTGAACCTCTGCTTTAATCCCAATCTAACATCAGAGAGTTGCATAGGCAGTGACTGTCTTTTTGGGAGGATTAGTGATGCAGGCAGTATTCACATACAGGATCTGTGTATCCTCACAATTGACTTTTTAATTTACTTGGAGCTCCTATTTTTGTCAGCTTTTAATTTTAAGTCTTGGGTACAACTTATGTCTTCACTGAAAGAAAAAAAGACTGAAATTCTTTTTTCTTACTCACAATTTTTGTTTAGGCCACTTTTGGATTAAAAGGTTGGGTAATGCTCTAGCTTCTGGGGACAGCGGCTTAATGGAGTTATTTCCTAAATGGTTATTACTATACTGACTTGGTCAAGAAAGTATATCGAAAAGACAGAAGGAAAACTAAAGCTGAACAGCAACATTGAATTTCTTTCCTTAATCATCATTTATGTTCAAGCCATCATTGGGTAAAAAGAAAAAAAAAATAAACTTAAAAAGCACTTTAGAGCATATATAAAGTTATGGCTTCTTGAAAAAGCTGAAGAAAAAAGGTAAAATGTGAGAAATGGAAGAAAAAAAACGTAATGTGCATAAGTGGGCAGCCCAACATGGGGAAAACAGAGGGGAACTCTGGAGGGTGTGTGTGTTTTGTTTTTTTGGCGGGGGCTGAAACAGTAACCAGTGCCTAGGGTTCCATTGCATATCAGTTCTGTCCTGTACATAGAGTTGTTGTAATGTATCCTTGTTACACCTAAATGGCAGTAACTGTAAATGTCCCTTTGTGAGATGGGCCAACACAGTGTGGTATGTATGCCTGTTGTAATAAGATCATTGTAGCTACAGGTCAGTCTGTGTGTACTACTCCTAAAAGCCTGCAGCATGAACTAAAAAGATGGATAGAAGTAGTGGCAGTGACAGGGTGATACTTAGACTGAAAGTGGCCAGGGGGCCCCCAACTTGACATTTGCTGGGGGCCCAAAATGCCAACACCGGCCCTGTTCTGCAGTAGTGTGTCCACTAATTTAGACATAATATACCTTCATCTCCTACCAGTAGCATTGTTCAGTCATCACTAGGAAGTACTGTATATGCAGTAGCCATGGATGCATGCCAATATTTCCTGCCAGTGTGCATCCCATGCCACTTCCATAGTACCAATATATGAGTACACATCTTTGTCCTTGAAGGAGACATGCCCCTCCAAAGAATGTAACCTTAATTGCTATAAGTATTGCCCTGGTCGGGGGGGGGGATGAGCCATGAGATGAGTGGGTATCAAGAGTGATTAGTATAGCAAATGCATAGAAGGCAAGACCCTTGCCTCATTTCATATTTTTCTTCCAAAAAAAAAAAAAGAAAATGGACGCAATAATGTGATATTGCCCTCTTTCCAACAAGGTTCAGCTTAGTATCAACATCTACTCACCCTGCTTTGCAGGAAGGAAAGTCTCAAAGCACCTCTGCATTGCTCTCCAACTGGTTCTTCAGCTGTGTGGATCTTTTCTGTACCCTGATCTTTGATATTGCAGATGGAAATTGAACCTCTTTATCTTTCTGTAATACTAACAAACATTTGTGCTTTATTCCATTCGGATTTTTTTTTCTGTTTTAACCTGGTAAACCCACTAACACTGGTGCACTTCTCCAGGTCAGTGACTTTTTTCCAGAGTCAAACAGAAATCAAGTGGTAACCAAGGGAATCTAATCCAAATCTGCAGATAAAAATGTTCGTAGCTCATAGCATTAACCCTCTGCTGTGTATTATCAGGCCATCTCTTACCGCAAACTGATCGTCTCTACAGTATTATTTGCACTTACAGAGACTGTCATACCCAAACAGCACAGATTTCCCTGAAAGGATTATCTAGACAGACGTTATGAAGTGCAAAGGACAAGACCTCAAGTGTTCGCACTTGCCTGAAATGCAATTTTCTCATACAAAGGCACTGCAGTCAGGGTTTACTCTTCACATGAGGTACAGTGACTTTGAAGTTGAGTATAATTTCAGGGAAGGTTGTAAGGGGCTGGCTGTGTGTGAGAGATGTATGCGGGTGTGGAAAGGAGAGTTGGCCTGTAACATGCTTATAAAACCTAAACTTTTTTGTAATTATGTTACTTTTGACTGATACAGTTTTCAGCAAGCATATTTTTAAGCACCTGGCATGAATATGCCTAAAGAATACTTTGTATTTAAAAAAATTGTTCTAAAATCATTGGTTGTTGTGCAACGGTAGCATTGTCACCTCACAGCAAGAGGTTCTCCCATTCGATTCTCGGCTGGAACGCCTTCTGTGTGCAGTCTGCATGTCCTCTCCGCAGTCAAGTGGCATTTGAAAGACATGCTTGAATGGGCGTGCCTTCGTTGAAGGTTGGGCATTGGGCTGGCACCTCGGCACCATAAAAATCAACTGCCAATTATTAGCAGACCGGAGTTCCACTGTGGTGACCCCTAACCGGGAAAAGCCGAAAGAAAAACAACTTTTGGGGGTGGGTGATAACAGCAAATGCACACTTCATGTGACCCTTTAACTCCAAAACAAATATATATGGGAATATGGGGAGGGGCAATACTGAGGCTCCTCATTAATTGAGTTTCCATATAGTGGGAAACAGTATCTGCATTAGGGAGAACTGTCGCTAAATGAAGGCTGCTTCTGCAGTTTAATGTTTCTACATTAAAGTACAAATAGAAAGTGTAAAGAGAATGGGAGGTGCCTGGCAGTAATCCAAACTGAACTAAAATGGATCACAACTAAGTTCTGATAGCTGTGTGAGTAAAAACTGAGCATACATATTACGTTTGCTGTCTGCTGACATAGTGAAGATAAACATTGTTTTAAAAACTCCATCTGTGTGTATGGATTGCCCAGAGGGGTGTCTAACGTGATCTGGAAATGTACTGGTGTGCACAGTCTTCCAAGATTACAAAACATAATAGTGACTGTTGTGCAGTACAACTGTTAACATGAGAACTTAAAATACATAGTGTCTGAAGGATGGCTTTACCTTGCTTAATCAACCTTTCATGCTAAGAGCTGCTTTTCAGGAAAAGGAAAGATGCTGGACAATCTATGAACATGGACCATTCTGGTATAAGCCTGGTTATCAGAATGGGCAGTGGTTACTTTAGCAATGAAAATCTTTTGTCCAAGTAGTGTAGTAACTAGTTATACTGTGTAAAGTATTAATATTAGGACTTGCCTAACTTGGTCCCTCTTCAGAAAATGGTGTGAGTTTAGAAGATGTCCAGCACAAATGGTGGACTTAATAAGATCTTTTAGTTTAAGTCTTGCAGGACAAAAGGTACTCGGGATACAGGAACAACACTGGTGATTGTACATAAGTATTTTGTTTGCTAGGGTAGGTACACTGATTACAATAGACAATTTGCAGTCACATCCCAGGTAAATAAATTCACACAAAATAAATAAAATGGAACAAATTCAGAAATAAAATGGAGTAATCACAGAAGGTGGATAATTCCATACACAATTAAAATGCTATGTAAATATGCTTAACAGAGTAGATAAAACAAATGTGAATTAATTTTATTAGTAAATACAAAAGGGAGACTTCCGCGGTGGTGCAGCGGTAGCGTTGTTGCCTCACAGGAAGAGGTTCTCCCGTTCGATTCTCGGCTGGAGTGTGGGGAGTGCCTTCTGTGTGGAGTCTGCATGTCCTCACCTCCACGTGGTTGGGTGGGTATTCAAAAGACATGCGTAAATGGGCGTGCCTTCGTTGAAGGTTGAACATCGAGCTGGCACCTCTGCGTCCGTGAAAATCTACTGCCAATCATTAGCGGACCGGAGTTCCGCTGTGGCGACCCCTAAACGGGAAAAGCCGAAAGACAACAACAACTAAATACAAAAGGGAAACAACTGGTAAGAATAGAAGGTCAAAGCACAAGTGATTCAGGTGAGGAGGGAGTTTGGTTATGTGTGCAGTGGAAAAGCATTTGCAGTCAGATTTTTGATGAAAGTGTTTTGAGTTGAGCTCTGAAAGTGGGAAAGAGGAGAATTCTTTAAGGTTAAGGGGTACAGATTGCCACAATTTGTGTGCAAGAATGGGGAAGGAGTGGTTGGTACAGTGCTATTTGATTTGAGGTGTCTGGAGTGAGAGTGTTCGGAAGAGGTTGTAGAGGATGGTTTTATTATGAAGTTAGGCTGCAGGAGGTGGAAAGGCACCTGGATGAAGTAGTTTGAAAAGAAGAGACCCCGGGAGTAACTCAACTCTGTAGAAGATTCCTAGCCATTTGGCTTTGGAGTGGATGATGCAGTGGTGTTCCCCCTGGGGGGGGGGGGGGGGGATGAATCAGCAGATTTTTTTCAATGGGCTTTATAAAGTGAAAGTTTGCCAGAAAAGGTGTTTTTCTTTTCTTAGAAGATGTTAACTTCAGTGAGACTGAAACTGGGGGAAGTTCTTTTGTGATGTGTCAATGACTCAGGCTGCAGGAAGCCACTTAGTTACCACCACGTTTCTTGGGGATGCATACACACACACACACACACACACACACACACACACACACACACACACACACACACACACACAGATACAGGCACACTCACACTACATGTATTACTGCTCATTTCTCCCAGCTTAAACCTTCTTTGGATGTGTATTTCCTAATTTAGCAGATGCTCTGCAGTCACCAGTTATGACTGGTTGCAGGCAGGTGCAGTGCAACTTGAATACAGATTGCATCATACTTTGGAAGATGGAACTTGTGTGAAGGGCTGCTTAGTCATCACCCACTTCTGGTCCTCAGAATTAGAATCTGATATGCTGTTTGCTGCATGCTAAATCAGGCACACAAAAAGAAAAAAAATGCACTCATCACTTTGTGTGGCTTGTTGTTGCTGTTACTGTACTCACCGTCCTCCTGGAACGGAATTGTGAGGAATTTGCAAGTCATTCCAGTGAAACCCGAGACGTCTCCTCGGTGCCTAGAGAGAAAGGGTGTAAAAATAAGCAACAGATCTGTGTCGGGAGTAATACGAGAGATCTGCAGTAAACACCTGAAGAAACAGGCTAGTCAAAAGCAAGTCTAAAACAGCACATTTGGATGGTCCACAAATCCTGCACAGAAAGAGTCCTTGAAAATGCTATATGATAATGAGTTTTAAGAACAAACCACCAGTACCAGTATTAAATGGGTGCTTAGGTGTTGTAAAACAACCTGCTGTGGAATTTTATTAAATCCAAAGAGGACTTATTTACTTTTAATCAAAAGCTTGTAAAATTTCATCTTAACACAGGGGGAACCTGTAAATGCCACACAGAAGCAAATTCTTAGTTCATATTTTAGAGCTATAGAATCTCTCATACCCATTGCAGGATGTTAACATTTGAATGTAAAATGACATTATAAGAAAACCAATCTCAAGCTTAATATAATCATTATACTAAATGGGCAAGCTAATCAGTATCCATGTGCTCCAATCCATGCTGTTAATTTAAGCAGTATTTTCAGAAGTTTTGAAAGTACATATAATTAAAATAATCATTGTGTACTAAACATAATACCGTTAAACTGAGTATGTTTCATTTATTGTATTTCTAATGCATACATCTCAACTTATGAACATTAAAAATTTACTGCACGTGACCAGGGAGCAGTACTTTCATATTTTACACAATTAAAGGTCTCCGTATATTAAACAGCATATATTTATTAGTTGGGAATCTAGGACTACATTTAGTGTATTCAGTTAATAATTTATGTGTCCATAGTTTACTTTAAGAACATCAGTAAGTCTAGGTGTGCAAAAGTAAATGAGACCAGACATCATGGCTGTATATGTGAATCATATCAAGTGAGATGGAGATGTATAACAATGCTTTTCTGAAGATGATACAGATACAGTGGAGCTTGTGCAAATGTTACATTTTGACCCTGTTCCTGGCCCTTTGCTTCCCTTGTTGTACTCCTTCCTGGATCTATACCAAACAGTGGTGAAACTGGTCTTTGAATGACTGCACGTCGTACAGTTGCCTCATGCAGTATGTCCTACAGACCTGCCACACTGTTCAAGCAGTGTTTTCTCCTATCTATCTTGAGTGTCCGCAAATTAATACTGTAGCACAGTCCTGTGAAAACAGTCTGTTTACTGCTTCTAATGGGAGTTTCTATCCCCAGCAGTACCCCTTGAACTTGCATTTCTCCAGAAGACTATGGAATGCTTTGCACAGATGCAACAATATGGTATTAAACAGAGTGCCCTCAGTGGGGAATTCTCCCATTTATAATCCTTCTGGTATCCCTCAGGCTGCTTGTATAGCATTTGACACACACGTTTATAGATACTTTTTTATTTTATTTTTATTTTTTTTTTTTGTCCCCTTCCCCTGCACCATCAAGCCCATTCATTCTGTCAACCCTTTCATTCATGCATTCCTAGGATAACAGGAGAGGTAAATAAGTGTGGGAGGGCACCACAGCCTTCATTCAGCAGGGGTTGGTATGCTCATAATAGACCCTATTACTTGTAGACAAAATGCAAGGCCTACTGGGCTGGACCTAGTGTAAATCCCCTCTCCCTGTGATGGAAAAGCCTTCCAGTGAAGCCCATCCTTCCGTAGTGAGCTGTTCCATCATGCAGACTGCTAATGGAACCTGTCTTTTGTGGAGCGCATTCCAGGTTTCATCCCTTTATGCAAGAGATCCAGCTTCACAGGTAGTTATTTACCTGGAATAGAAAAAGCATAATTAGCCAGGTATGCTTTAATCTGTCGTCCCAAGTCAAAATAAAAACTGCATAAAGAGGCATATTATTAGTTCATCATAACTAATCATTCAGACTCTGCAAGTTGTCTTCCGTAGCCTGTATCCCCTGTGTACTTTGCAAGAACATTTTAAAGTTGGGTATTTACTAGCTCTAAAAAGCGTATACCCTAGCAATGAGAGCTATATCTACAGGGACCTTTAACTGGGTAAAAAAAAATGTTTTGAAAGGCCAACTGTCTGTATCAAATTCGTATGACACTTTAATGTGGTTAATATTAACACTGTATGAATACTTTATCTTTCCTATCATCTGTCACATTGTGTTCACTGTACTATAAGAAAACGACAAAATGTGGAGACAGTCTTCATAGGAATTCATAAGTGAAAGCTGAAGGATTGATAAGATTGTCTTCAAGAGGGGTCTATACTGATTCATTAAAGGTTCACTGAAGTGTGTGTGTGTGTGTGTGTGTGTGTGTGTGTGTGTGTGTGTGTGTGTGTGTGTGTGTGTGTGTGTGTGTGTGATATATGTTGCTCAGTATCCATTTCATGAGCTGGAAGGCTTATCCATCTCACTAAAGTAGTGGAAGTTATTTGAGGAGCTTTGAATACCACTTTTGCTGCTGATGCAGTACAGCTAGATGCAAAGAAGTCCTTCACTGTTATTACACACAGTTGTGCCTTGATAAGATAGATGGACTGGATCTTAACTAAATAGACTGAAAGTTGGCCAGACTCCTGCAATCACCTACCCACTATAACATTTTCTGACCCACTAAAGGTTCACAGTGGAGAACCTCTGAGATTAGTGTAGGAACGTAAGTGTTTTCAGTGCTGAGCTCTCCGAAAGAGTAAGATGAAGACCAGATCTTTTTCCCTGACAAAATGGTGGTAGTGGGAGGACTTTTATGTGGAAAAACAGGTACTTAAGGCTGTCTTGGCATTTGTAAATTGCTATTTGCTACAGAATGAAAAGGGGACTGGCTTTTAACATGAGCAAATGTTGCATCATGTATGTTAGATATGTGTTTCCTCATCTGTTCCTACAGTACTGTCATGCAGATCCTGACAGTCACCCGTAAGGGTGAGGGTCTTCATGAGATGCTCAGCTAGAAAGTCAGCCTTTGTAAAAAAAAAAAAAAAAAAACAGAAATAATTAGTTATTAAAATGCCAATCAATAGATTGAATAAATTAAATAAAAGCAGTTAAATTGTCTAGTTTAAAATATTTAAGATCAGTACAGGTTTCATAAGGGTGTTTTGAAAGTTCTGTTAACAGTCAGTCTCAAACTTGTGGGTTAGAGTGCAGATGCAGTATGCTGCATTGACATTGTGTAGTGGAGATTGTGTCTCCATGTGAGAGTCCTCATTTTAATGTTATGCTTTGCTATGGATTATGTATCCAAACTGAAAATGGTTCTGGGGGCTCCTACATGATATAAATGCTAATGTGCCCCCAGTTTTACAAGGGATTCTAGTCCCCAGAGGAGAAAGTCACAAGGATTTATTGAATGGACTTTATTAGGGACAAAAGGACTACTGCAAACTGCCAGGAAAAAAAAAGGGGGGGGTGATGGGCAGACAACAGTTGTGACTTGTTACCATTGACTGTGCTTTGCAGTTAAGGTGTCTAGTACAGACAAGCATAAACGCAGTTCCTAAAACAGGATGTTGGGTGCGTCAAGTGGCCTGCCATAAGTCATATATAAGGTGGATGGCATGGTACTTGAAACCCCAGCACAGAAGAGACGTTTATAGGGGCCGTAACCATCGCCAGAATTAAACTGCAATCATCTCTGAGATATAATCTGCTTTTATGATGCCCAAATTAACATACACACTTTTGGAAACCCTATAAGGCAAGTGAACTGTGGCATATATATATATATATATATATATATATATATATATATATATATATATATATATATATATATAAAATGTCTTGTTTTCTTGCAGTATCTGCCCATCTGCAATATTTTCCATTAGTTGTTGACATCTTTTCCTTCCTTCATGTCTGTACTGTGAGACCTGAAATGCACTTCCCTAAAATAGACAAGCTGTTAATGTTTCCATAGTGGGGGGATCACTTAGCTAGCCAAGGGTGCTGGACATTTTTTTTCTTGTTTGCTTCATAAGCCCAAGATTTCAGAATGTGGTAGCCACTGGAAACTTTCCCTGGGACATTTGTTTGCTGTGTCTGCCTCCCAGAACCTCCCCTAGTATAACCTGATCCACTACAATGTTGTTCGAGCTGAACATCTGCCAGGTACTGCCTTGTTTTTGAACTCCATGCTATGTTCTTTTTGAACTCAGTGCTATGTTCTTAGCTACCCTACATTATCTGTTATTACATATTGCCCTGTGCTGAGCTCTGCACAATGGTATTAAATCTATTAGTGCAAAAATATAGTAAACAGGCAGGGGCTGCCTGTAAGTGTAATAAGCATGAAACTATTACATAACACATCAGTTTGCACAAAATGTACCAACTTTTAATTATTAAGAAATGGCCTTTTCCACTTCCTGCATCTAAACTCTTATCATTTTACAATCGTACATCATTCTACAGCACCCCAGTGACTGACACAGGTCTGACAGCTGTCACACTTTAATAAAAAGGTTGCAAATTTCAGTTTTTTGCCATATGAATCGTATCAATTCTGCTCTCCTTGTGGCTGAAAGTGGTCTCAGGGCCAGTCTGGTTACTCTGTTAATAAAGATATAAAAAATAAAATTTTATTATTTCTGTATGAAGAACATTTTGTGTGTCAGTATACCTGTGATTTGCTTCAAATAATGTTATTGGAGAAGGGAAATTTGTGTTGAGGCCCTGCAAATCTGTGTGGCCGTGGCTTTAGTTATACCACCTTTGTTTCACTAAAGAGGAGCCAGCAACAGTGACCAGACTTGTAGCATAGAGATCACTGACCCTAAATGGCAGCCCTCTTTTTCAGTATATTCTTTTTATATTAGGGCAGTGTTAGGTTCCAACAGCTGGGATCAGGAACTCTCAAACCTTCTGAAATAAGGGCGGTATACTTCATGTATTTTGGACTGCTTTTAGATATCTATGCTATGGCCAAAGGTACCCCAAACATTAGATCCATTATTGAAGTTAGAAGAATACATTAACTTTAGAGTGCTGTGTCCTTGGTAGATAGGTTGTAACATGAATTGTGATCAATAAGCATTATTTTGATTTCTTCTCTGCCTGGGTAAATCCTCCATATGGTATAGTCATCCTACCTTTTTGACTGGTATAAATAGCTGTGTATTTATTAAAGGTAGTTTTGGCTTCTGTTTTTTATGATTGAACTGTAACCCCCCCCCCCCCAAGATGGGTGTCTTCCACGATTGAATTGCACCCTGGAAGACTGATGTTACCACATATGATGTTAGTGTATACGCCGGTCTTTCAGAATCCAAGTTTAAGTGATTGAGTTAATGCATAGTACTCCTTAAACAGTCCTTCACTAAGTTACCCTTCAAGATACAGACCTCTTCACTTAGAGAAGACTTTGCCAGTACCCCCACCTTATTCAGACCAAAATGCAAAACAAACATTGGACAAAAGGTCTCAATATACTAAGACATTCTATCACTCTATATGGAACCATAATTCAGCAGATGCTAGGGAACAGGAAACCCTGAGTTGTTTTTGAACCAAACTTAAAGAGCATCTTGAAAAGGAAGATAAATGCTAATGCTTTAAAGATGCAGGCTAAAATATCTCTCTGTTCTGTTGTACTCAATGCACCACTTATATCATTGCGTTGTACATAATACAGCACAGTTACACTTGCTTGTCTTGTCCGCGCCTCACGGCACATTTACTTGTCTTGTGTATGCCTCACAGCACAGTTACTCGCTTGTCTTGTGTATGCCTCACAGCTCAGTTACACTCGCTTGTCTTGTGTATGCCTCACAGCACAGTTACGCTCGCTTGTCTTGTGTATGCCTCAAGGCACAGTTACGCTCGCTTGTCTTGTGTATGCCTCAAGGCACAGTTTTGCTCACTTGTCTTGTGTATGCCTCAAGGCACAGTTTCGCTCACTTGTCTTGTGTATGCCTCAAGGCACAGTTTTGCTCGCTTGTCTTGTGCATGCCTCAAGGCACAGTTTCGCTCGCTTGTCTTGTGCATACCTCAAGGCACAGTTTCACTCGCTTGTCTTGTGTATGCCTCAAGGCACAGTTTTGCTTGCTTGTCTTGTGCATGTTTTTCACTACCATATTTATTATGTATATACTGTTAATGTATTCCTTTTGTTTTGTTTGTTGCTTTTCATAAACATAGTGCCACATGTATATTCTTTACTTCAGTGTTGAGAATGAGCATTTCAGTTTCTTAATCCTGCACTGGATCTTTTGTACTCTTTGATGGTTTACAGTACATGCTGAATGGATTTAACTGACAGTACAGAGTATAATGTGCTACCTCCTTTCATGCCTGCTGCTAACTGTAAGAATATTAATAAAACACACAGAAAAGAAAGTAGGAGCTACATGCCACAGCCTTACTGCCTGCTACTGATGGCACACTTCACTACTTCTGGTTACATGGTGTCGGTCCTGACATTCCAGTGCTAGCACACTAATCAAATTGGGGGAAGGAAACCACATTTTAGGGGTACTGACCTTTGGAGAAAGCCAAAAAATGAGGTCCCATCTGCTTATTCTAATGGTAGTTCAGGTGGATATTAACTACCTCAAATCTGTAGTTAATTAAAGACTACGGGAAGTTTCTGGCATCAAGGCTAAATCTCCCATATTTATTATAAATAGCATCGTGGATCAATGCTGGGAGGTCCCTAAGGTCTTAGTGGATGCCCTCGTTAAAATATTGTCTCTGTCTCTTTCTCTGTCTTGTACACACACACACACACACACACACACACACACACACACACACACACACACACACACACACTTTATTTATTGCCATTTGTTTACTGTGAAGGTCCACTGGGCTGAGAGAACCCATTTTCAGTGGAGCCAGGGGAGAAAAGCTCCACAATAGTACACATTATAAAATATAAGCACAGTACATAAAAAGTACACTAATTACATTAAAGTACAATCAGTGAGAAGATGAGCAATAATTTCACAATAGACAGCAATATGCAATAGTTGAAAAATGTGCAACAAACATGTTCAGACTTATGTGGGTAAACTCCACATTAGGACAGTACATAAAATGTAACCATAGTACATTAGAAGCACACAAAGTACATACCGTAGAAATCAATAGGAAGATGAGGAGCGGTATTTGTATATCAGGCAGTCGTAAACAATAGTTGCAAAATGTGCAAATTATAACATGCAGATTTTTGCAGGTAAGGTAACAAAAGTCGTATGTAATTCTGTTGTTATTCAGTACAGGTTCTAGGCTGAAGAAAAGCAATAAATTAGCAGAATTCCTAAAGTGTTGAGAGAGTGTAGGCAACAGAGTGCATAGAGGGTGTAGATGGACAGAAGGAAAAAATGGAGACTAAAGCTAAATGAATGAATCAAAGTAGAAAGGGAGAGGCACAGATTAAAGTGAGAGCAGACTTAGAGTGCAGACAGTCAGGTTGTGGGTGGGTGAGAATTAAGACATTAACGTTGCCATAGGGTAGAGAGGTATACCTTTAAAGATTTTTTTGAAGGAATAGATGTTATTGGAGGTTCTGATGGCTGATGGGAGAGAGTTCCAAAGCTTGGCAATGGAAAAGGAATACAGCATGTTGCCAGCTGGGAATTTAGGTTTGTATACTTGCAGGAGAGGTTGATTTTCAGATCTAAGAGGCCTGTTAGGGTTGTAGTGTGTTAAGATGGAAGATAGGGCTGGGCATTTTTCCTGTTAAAAATTTCCTTTTAATAAGGAATATAATAAAAAGGCATGAAACCTTACATCTTTGAAAAAAATGGTGTCTGAACAGACAGCACAAAAAGGTGGAATAGCCAGGATAGGATATAGTAATATGTGAGGTGTGGAATTCTGCATAAATTCCAAGGAAAAAGAAACACAAAGATATCACAGCTAGGAGTCTTGAATGCCATTAGAAAATGTCTCAGCTGGGAGTCTTGGAGAAGAATGTTCTTATTAAATGTTGCATTATACCACAGCAGGGGGTCGTGGAGAAGAATGCCATTGGTTAATGGTTCATTGTGCCACAAAATTTAACATGCTAATGTAGTAAGCAGGACCCAGTGGAAAATTGCAGAGCCCCTCCCCTCATTATACTATGTAGATGGTACTCCACTTCAAAGTGAAATTGTAGTCAGGCACCTAGGAACTTGGGTTGATAATGCCCTCTGTTTTAACCATCATGTAACAATAGTTGTCTGAAAATTCTTTCATTTAGTCCATCTAATTGCAAAAGGAATCTCTTCAAGTTTTAAAGAGGTAATCATTCCCCCATACTCAGCATTGAACAGAGCAATTATTAGTAATTGCTCCGCTATGCTCAGCATTGAATTTTTAAGTGGAGTGCCCCTTTTGTGAAGCATCTCACTAAACATATCAACCAATTAGAAAGTCCCCAGTGGTTCATAAACAAAAATATTATAGACTTAAAGTTCCAGAGTGTTCAAGAGAGGATGGAAGCCCTATCCATTTTTAGTGTGTTATAGGCTTTTGAGATGAGGTCTCTTTCTTGCATATTACACCTTAAGAAACGTAGTCGTGGTGGACCTCCTATATCTGTGGAAGTGCAATGGCTACTTCAGTACTAGAACCAAGGACCTAAATCTCCACCAACAGATAAGTAAAACGCAGCGGAGGGACAGGTTTATAACTCGGCACTTCCCAAACCTCTGGAATAAACTCCCTTTGCATGTTATGTAGTGCGACTCCCCACTGAACATGCTAGATGACTTGATTGCTATTCACAAATTTACTCCAGGATTGACTAGTATATTCCTGGAGAAAGGAGAAGTGGCCTAGGGAAGTTGTTGGCAAGACATAAATGGTGACAAGACTAAATGGCCTTAGGACATCGTGGGAGGTTGGCATGATTAAGGTGTTTACCTTACAGACACAAGGTGCAGGGTTTGATTCTCACATGGGGTAACTGGCTAGGCTTACAATGGCCCTCAAGGGCAGTTAGCTTAGTATTAATCTATGAAACTATGAAATCTAGGACTCTGTACAAGCAGGGGGATTCAGCCACATACAGTAAAACTTTCTAATTGCTGCCTCATTCGTGTGAATGGAAGGATTTTCACCTCTTCTCTCTCCTGCTCGTTAATTTTCTTTGCCACTGAAAAATTCTGTAACTGGCTGTTTTAACACAGAATTTGTGTGCATAAGCCCTAACAAAGCCTGAAGGATAAAACTAGGCATAGAATAAATCACTTGAGAAATGACTTGCCCTGGTTTCCTTACCGTACACTACAACATTTTGTTCATCTGTTACTAGGCTTTGTTAGAGAATTTGAATGTGTAAATAGTTTTAATATTTTTGTCAAAAATGTAATCACATAAATTATGTAAAAGAAATGCAAATTTTATATGGAGAGCAAGATGAAAACTGCAGAAATTTCAGAAAAATTGCTGGTGCAATTTTGCAGTGACCATGGTGATGAGATTGCTATTATTTATGTATTTTGTTTTTTTTTACCAGGAAAGTCCAGCAGAGCACAGGGCTCTTTTCAGTGGAGGCCTGGGGAGAAAAGCTCCATACACATTAAATAAAGTTAAAGAACAATACATGGAAATGGAAGTCTGGTTCTAGTAATGTCAGATTTCCACATTTTATGCGAAAAGTCATTATGTATTATATGTACATAACAGTAACACATAAGACGTTATACATTTTACATCACAGTAAGACATAGTAATACAAAAAAAGCTCCCGAATACATGTGTTTTAGGAGCAGTACACTGTAGGAGTGTTTAAACAATGCTACAGATTCAGTACTGAGGTGATTCCACCGAATGTTAAGTACAGCACTTGTTATGGTGGTAGTGCCAGTCGATAGGTTTAAAGTGTGTGTTGAACAGAAGTGGGTTGGGCATGGAAATGAAAGTCTAGTTGTATTACTAGTTTACAGCTTTAATTTAGTACAGCCAGAAGTACAATTATTTTAAAGAAATTATGGAGTGTAATAAAGCAGCATGTGGCTCTAGTTGGGGGGTGGGGTGCCAACTACATTTTTTTTATCATATCAAGAAGTTTAACTGTGGCATAGCCAGGAGTCAAGGAGCAGTTCTTTTAGTTTAGTTTTGAAGATGTGTGGGGTTTCAATGAGTCTTAATAGTGAGTGGGATGGAGTTCCGGGCCCTGGAGGTATGGCTGGAAAATAGAGCATTTCCCGCTATGTTGCTGGAATTTTGAACCATGAGGAGGCATTTATCATTAAAGCAGAGTTGCAGGTTGGGCTTGTATTTTTCTAGCAAAGAGCCACGGGGAGAGCACCTCTAAGGATGAGGCACTATGCTGTGTGCCACTTGTAAATGAGAGACAGTGAGGTAGTGGGGTAGCTCTAGCCTGTTTATGATATGCTTAAGACCAATGTGGTGATGAGAAAAGTAAGCTTTATTGGGTGTGCATTTGGCTATTTTATTGGAGAACTGCTCATGTTTGCTCATCTGTGTGGACTGGAGGTTGTTTAAAATTGGCGGGGCATGTAAGAGTGTGGGAAGAAGACAAGAAGAAGTGAGGGTTGTTCTGCTACTTTTGCTGGGCTAGTGTTTAACTGTATATAAGAGACATCTTTTGATGCTTTTTTGTTTTATTGTTTGTTTGTTTTTTTTTATAACGAAATTTGACTTGCATATTGTATTGTTGGTGGAGGTGATTTTGAAATTTGTTTTGCAATCAGTATTGGACTTAGGGGTGAAAAGGAGTAGTTTTGTCTTCCTTGGATTCAGGATTAGATTGGATTTGGCCAACCAAGTTAGATGGAGGTGAATGAGTCCTAAGTGAGTTGTTGCATTAGGCAGCCATGTTTAATGATGTATTGCACAGACATGAATCAGATTTTTAAAAAAAAAAACATCTTCCATTTTCATTCTTTGTGGTCCGCCTTTTAATTATTGTGAAACACTGGATGGCCATGACAAATGAGCAAATGTGCCTATCAAGCATTTTCTAGTGAAAGCATCTAAATATTGAGAAATGCTACAGTAGGCACTATAGAAGTAGTGGGTGACTGGAATAACTAGTGAAAGATAACGGTGCTTAAAGAACCTATGGGGCTCTGCAGACACATTCAGCAACTCCAAGCTGGGCTGATAAAGACAAGTCAGGGAGAAGGATAAGAGAGAATAGGATGGTGCAGTGGTAGTGCTGTCACCTTGCAGCAAGAGGTTCTCCTGTTCGATTCTCAGCTGGGTTGTTTTCTGTGTGGAGTCTTGCATGTCCTCCCTGAGTTTGTGTGGGTGTGTTCTGATTTCCTCCCACATTACAAAGACATGCATCTGGAGTGTTTCTCCCTGAGCCTCTGCTGAAAACTGGCTTTGTTCCAAGTCGGACTTTCCCAGTTAAAAAGAAACAAAACCATGGTCACTATATCAAAATAACTATATCAAAATATCTTCAATGAAAGACGTTTCTCAAGGACATACAAATTTGTCCAAAAATAGTTAAAAATGTCCTGTTTATTCAGAACATTGAAAAGAACTGGCACCTCTATGATGCTGCGGTACCAATTTTTTAATATTATGAATAAAGAGTAAGGTTTGAACTATTTTTCTGCCATATCTGTGTGTGCTTGATGTTGGAAAACCTTATTTTATTTATTTATTTATTTATTTATTTATTTATTTTGGCTAATTTATCCAGTAGAATTGTGGAAAGAAAAAAAAAAATAGAATGACCATGTAAGTTATCTGTAGATGTACATCTTGCAGTAAGATTGTAAATTGTTAGGAGGAGGTTTCCAAGAGAAGGAAGCATTCTATCTGTTGGGAGGCAGACAGGCCCAGTGTATATCTGATGTCCTCACTTTGCTCCTGCTGAGGCCGTTATAAACTTTTGTGTACTTTCTTGTCTAACTATTGATATCTGCCATTTTACATAATGCAGTTACATAAATATTTCAGGTAATAAATGGCAATAATGTATTAAACATCTTTAGTGTTTAACCCAAAGCTGCCACCAGCTGAACTAACTAAGACTGTACCTCCCTCCTGTATTAACTATTCGTGCCTTAACCTTGTTGGAGCACAGAGATCTGCCATTTTCAGAAAATTTTGTATGGGAGACATTTTCATGTATGATGCACTTCTGTCTTGCATAACTAAACACACATCAGACAAATGTTCATCATAATCTGAGTCAGTAGTAGACTTTTCCCAGCTTTTCAGCCTTTAGCATATCTCTCGGTTAGTTTTTGTTTTGTTTTTGTATACTTTAATAGGGCAGGCTCTCCCATATGTCAGTATTACCTATATTCGTGGAACTTGAGTTTTTATGTAAAAGCAAATGTTGCCATTTTTCAGAAATTTCATTCTGTTTTTCTTTGAGGGATGAAGACCTGACTATGAACTAGATGACAGGTGTTCCATTAGCGGCTTTGGCAACTGACAGAAGTGGCAGGGAGGGATGGGAGTTGCCATCTTGGGATGGGTGGTGGGTGTATGGGTGTCTGTTGTGTTGATCACTGGTGGAGACTGGGGATGGCACAATGGGAGGCATGTCTTAAAGGGGAACAGGGTGGAGACATGGCTGATCTGCTGAGGAGGTGGGGCAATATGGTGCACATCTCCATTGCACACACCCCCGGCATATCATTAGGTTTGCAAGGAAGGGGGAGATGGGTAGGTCAAAGTAACCCCCCCCCCCCCGCAGGATCAAAACACAAACTTGCCAAGCCCCCGGATGCCTAGCTCCACAACCAGCCCCAACAACATTTTATTATTTATTGAAAGTCTGGGAAGGGGGAGACAGCTGGTAGACCAGCATAGGCAAGTACCAGGGTGTCAGCCTGGTATCATGAAGGGCACAAGAGGAATAAAAAAAAATATTCTCTTTTCATATTGCTATGCTACAAATTGTTTTGGTTCACAAAATAATAAATATGAGAATATGTTCTTATGCTGAAGCCAAAATATGTTCTCAGCAATTATATTAACAAGTCCCTATTCTTAAGTGGAGTACTGTTCTCTGGCAGTATGCTAACTTCTAATTCCTGTAACAGAAATGCTTAACCATTTTTATTTATTTTTAGAGAACGGACGAAGTGTACATCAGCACCCTGAATGGAGAAAGTAGTTCTCCAGCAGGGTATTAATGTACAAGTAATCCCCGCTGAAAAATAAGTCTGACACTTCACAGCAGCATGTCAAGCTGCCATGGAGCGCAAACAGGAAAAAACGAATGGCCACCATTATTTTACGCTTGCTAAGAGTGAGTGAGTGAGTGAGTGAGTGAGTGAGTGAGTGAGTGAGTGAGTGAGTGAGTGAGTGAGTGTGACAGCGATCAAGCTTGCCCCTGGCAGTATCAGTTAAGAGATTTCCATACTTCTCAACCTCTTAGCACAAGAAATCTGGACAGAGATTCAAATAATGGGGGAACAAAGGACCAAAAATAGGGACGGATTTTAAATATTGCTCATAAACTTAGAAAGTTGCTAGAACAATGGGGTTTCAGTTAGCATGCATTTTCTGAAGCAGAGGTGTGTGTGTGTGTGTGTGTGTGTGTGTGTGTGTGTGTGTGTGTGTGTGTGTGTGAGACAGAGCAAATGAGTGAGATGACTACTGGTAGCAGTAAAGGGGTTTGCATACCTGTGGACCTTTCAGCTTAAATCTGGATAAAACCTAAAATAAAAGTGGAACAAAGGCTCTAAAATAGAAATGGATTTTATTTATTTATTTATTTATTTATTTTATTTATTGCTGTTATAAAATTACAAAGTGACTTAAGTAAAGCATTTATGGTAGCATGAATTTTCTGAAGGAAATAATAAAAGTCTGAAACTCAAATTCAAATGTATGTCATTATTTAGTAACTTCAATCTCCAATGATTGTCAACGAACCAAAAGATTTAGGAGTAAGGGACCAAAAAGTAAATACCTGGTTATTGTTTTAAAGTGTTATATTTTGGATGTAAAATGCTTCCTGCAACACCATTAACATATACTACAACAAGTTTGAAACATTAGGTGGAGGAGCTATTTTACATCAAAAATATATTTAAAAAATAAATAAGTAAAACACAACAATTTTACAGAGAGCCCATTCTTTAAAACCAATAATCCCTGACAGGGTGTGTGTTTAATATAGCAATAACCCACGCCTGGGTGTGGGTAATGCTGGATTTACCCACGGTTGGTGTGGTTTGGTCACGAGGGCGAAGCCCAAGTAAAGACGACCGTGGGTAAATCCAACATTACCCACACCCAGAAGTGGGTTATTGCTATTATACAATGACATTATTTAAGAAAAAAAAAAATTAATTTTCTTAAATAATGGCATTGTATAATGCCTCCTTGCTGCCCTTCCGCAACTGTCTGGTATTCTGCAGCAGTTCTGATGTACTGCGCATGCGTATACTTACGCAGTGCATCAAAGCTGTGGGCAAAAGCAACGGAGAAAGCAAGATCTTCATTGCTTTTTACAACCTGTCTCGCTAGGTTAAACGAGTTTAACCTAGCGAGACAGCTTTAAAAAAAGCAACGGAGAATCTCCGTTGCTTTTTTAAAGTTGTCTCGCTATGTTAAACCCATTTAACATAGCGAGACAGTTTTGAAAAAAGCAACTGAGAAAGCAAGATCTCCGTTGCTTTTTAAAGTGTCTTGCTATGTTAAATGGGTTTAACATAGCGAGATAGCTTTAAAAAAAGCAACGGAGATGCTCCGTTGCTTTTTTTAAAGCTGTCTCGCTATGTTAAACTTGTTTAACATAGCGAGACAGGTTGTAAAAAGCAATGGAGATCTTGCGTTCTCCGTTGCTGTAAAAAAAAAAGTTATACTAATGGAAAAAGTCCGGGCGACCAGACCTTTTTCCATTACTATAACTCTGATTTTACAACGTGCACGCTGACCAATCAGCATGCACGTTTTGGAATATTAATGGGGGGGTCATTGTATAATGTGTAATTAACACCCTTTCAGGGGTGTAGAGTCCTGATGCCTGCAGCTTTGGGTCTCATAACGCCCCTGAATGGACATTAATTAAATATGAACGCACACACTATTGGGCATTATTGCTTCCATATTTTTTACTGGGTAGTGTATTGATCAATATTGACCAATTTCAGGCTCAGCCTGAGTGAAATAAAAAAAAAAACATTTCACAAACAAAAAGAGAGTGTGAAGTACAATATATATATATATTAGTTTCTAAAGTTGTTCATAATTGTCTTTCGGCACAGTGGAACTCCAGTCCGCTAATGATTGGCAGTGGATTTTTACGGTGCCAAGTTGCCAGCCCGATGCCCAACCTTCAAAGAAGGCACACCCATTCACGCACGCACCTACCTGCATGTCTTTAGACGTCACTCGACCACAGGGAGGACATGCAGACTCCACACAGAAGGCACTCCAGCCGAGACTCGAACGGGAGAACCTCTTGTTGTGAGACGACAATACTAACCGCTGCACCACTGCGGCATTGGTTTCTAAAATTGTTCAATCTTCAGTAAATCTTGACAGAGGAAGAGAGACTTGTAGGTTAGGTGCTATGTCCTGTGTTGAAGCAGAAGCATTTGGCTTGAAAGAAGTGCTTTTTGAGTTGCATTCTGAATTTGGAATGTTTATTTTCTTTATGACAATGGGGAAAGCTTGCCAAAAAGTAGGTGCCTGAGAGGGGAAAGCATGTCCAGTACTGTGGAGTTTGGTCCTGGGGTAATGAGAGTTGGTATTGCTTGTGAGTAGTGGCTCAAGTGCTATGGGTATATATTTTTTTCAGGAAGTCTAGCTGCAAGGCAGGGATTAATGTGTGGAGTTGAAGTACTTTGTAGAGCTGGGATCCTAAAGGTAGGTTAGCACTTTGTTTTATGGGTAGCCCTTTTTCTAGGGTAATACAGTGATGCTTACAGAGATGCATTTTTGTAATTTATTTATTTATTTATTTATTTTACATTTGTTAACCGGGAAAGTCCGACTGGATACATTTCCATTTTCAGCGGAGGCCCGGGGAGAAAAGCTCCAATTACATGCGTTCTTAACATCTTAAAGATTTAGATGTAACAATCAGTTACAGGCAGACTAACATTGTGACTAAAAGACAGCATACTGCATACAATTTAATGAATCTGTATAGGCTGTTAGATATAGTCTGGAGTGTGGCAATGTTTTTCTTATAGGCAGGAGCAAAATTTGGATGCCCATATTCAAGTTGAGAAAGTAGAACTCCTTTGCCAATGGCTGCCCTGGTTGATTGGGATAGAAAAGGGGAGATATTTTTGGCCCAGAAGAGGTGAGAGTTTATTTTAGCTCTCCTTTTGTCTATCTGGAAATGGATGTTTACTAACTGATTAAGCCATAATCCTAGGTATTTGAAGGTGTGAGACTGTCTCTATGGAATGGTTCTATAAGTCAGAAAGATAGAAACATATACTGTCTAAAGTTAGAGTTAGTTGCTTGGTTAGTTTTCTGTGGAGTCCCAAAAAGCATAGTTTTGGCCTTTGTGGGGTTGAGAAGTAGTTTATGGTTTGTGAGCTATTAGTGGAGCTTATATAGGTCCAGCTGGAGTTGACATTGAATGCTGGGGTAAGAGTGACTTGATCAGTAAATGACCATGTCATCAGCATAGACAATAAGTGGAAGTTGGGGGAGGTCACAAGGAAGTTTGTTAGTGAATTTGGAGAAATGGAGGGAGCAAGAATGGATCCTTGTGGTACACCTCTAGTAATAGGTGCATATTCTGATTGATTGGGAGGATCCTATTTTAAATTTGAAGGTTCTGTCAGTGAGGAAGTTTTTAAATCAGGGGGCAGTGGCTGGACTGATCATCATCTTTCGGCTGTTCCTGTTAGGGGTCGCCACAATGGATCATCTGTTTCCATTTCTTCCTATCCTCTGCGTCTTGCTCTGTCACACCAACCACCTGCATGTCCTCTCTCACCATATCCATAAACCTTATCTTAGGCCTTCCTCTTTTCCGGTTACCTGGTAGCTTCATCCTTAGCATCCTTTTCCCAATATACTCAGCATTCCTCCTCAGCACATGTCCAAACCAGAAAATTCAAATAGCACCAAAAAACCACTAATAATAAATCCACGTACGAAAGCACAGTAAAAAAGAAAACCAGCCAGCAAAATATCTTTAATCTGTCCCCCATCAGAACTCATGTCTAATGAGCATAAAATGTTATTGTCTATGTTGTTACTTTGCTTTAACCTGTCGTCAGTCAAGACAAACGATAATGGATAATCCAATAAAGGTCTAAAAGACAGAGCGTTTGGTCAGAATCTCATCTTTAATACGGTTCAAATCATTAACATGATAGCCCCTGTTACTAAATAGGGAGACTATAGTGCCAAATTCATTAAGTAAGTCGCTAAGCTTACTAGTCATCCGACTTGCCCTGATGAATTGACCTCTAGGGATATTATTGACAATATGCTTAGGGTGATTGCTGAGAAGATGTAAATATCCATTGGTGAAAGTCTCTTTGCGAAAGATCTTACTATGAAACCTTAGTTCAGCTGTATCCCAATATAAGAAAACATCCAAAAAATTGATCTGTGTTCCAAAACTTCCTTTAGTGAACTTTAAATAATCAGAAGATGAATTGATCTCTGATATCAAAAAATCAATTGTGGTGAAATCACCCTCAATAATAAAAAAATAAATCATCTATGAAACGACAATATAATTTAATGTCAAATTTTTGTTTGATAAGGGGCAGAGTTTCTAACTCTGTTAAAGCAAAGTAACAACATAGACAATAACATTTTATGCTCATTAGACATGAGTTCTGATGGGGGACAGATTAAAGATATTTTGCTGGCTGGTTTTCTTTTTTACTGTGCTTTCGTACGTGGATTTATTACATGTCCAAACCAACATAATCTTGCCTCTCTGGCTTTGTCTCCAAACCTTCCAACCTGGGCTGACCCACTAACATACTTATTCCTAATCCTGTCCATCCTCGTCACACCCAGTGCAAATCTTAACATCTTTAACTTTGCCACATCCAACTCTAACTCCTGACTTTTTGTCAATGCCACTGTCTCCAACCCATATAACATAGCTGGTTTCACTACCCTCTTTTAGACCTTCCCTTTCACTCTTACTGGTACTTGTCTGTCACAAATCACTCCTGACAATCTTCTCCACCCACTCCATCCTGCCTGTACTCTCTTCTTCACCTCTCTTCCACACTCACCATTACTCTGAACTATTGATCCCAAGTAGTTAAACTTATCCACCTTCGCCACCTCTACTCCTTGCATCCTCACCATTCCTCTATCCTCCCTCTCATTCTCACACATATATTCTGTCTTAGTCCTGCTGACCTTCATTCCTCTTCTCTCTAGAGCATATCTCCAGCTGTCCAGGGTCTCCTCCACCTGTTCCCTACTCTCACTACAGATCACAATGTCATCTGCAAACATCATAGTCCACGGGGACTCCTGTCTGATCTCGTCTGTCAACCTGTCCATCACCATTGCAAATAAGAAAGGGCTCAGAGCTGATCCTTGATGTAATCCCACCTCACCTTAAATGCATCCATCACTCCAACCGCAGACCTCACCACTGTCACACTACCCTCGTACATATCCTGTACTACGGTTGGACTGATACCAACTTCAAATTAATTTGTTTTGGAGAAAATAGTGGCCACTGAAGTCTTATGCCTTTGTCAGGTCTATAAATAGGGCACATATAAGGGGCCACTATCAGAGTTTAGCAGGATGTCATCAGTTAGGGACCAAAGTGCTGTCGTAGTCCTTCAGGCCAGAATCCATGGTATTTGGAGGAGAGCATATGGTACTGCTGGATATAGAGAGGGAGTGTGGGTTGTAGACCATCTTTTCTAGAAATTTGCTCAGAGTTGGGAGGATGGATATTGGACAGAAGTGAGAGTTGTCTTTTGTGTTGGTTTGGGAGGGGTTTAATTAGAGCAATTTACCTCTTTGTTGTCTTAGTACTGAAAATACAGCTGCTTAATAATGTTTGTTTCTTTCTAGGATGTGGTGTGCATGACTGTGGTGACCTGAAGTTACCACATATTGCAGATGATGAATGCTACAACAATTACATCAGATTTCCCCGCTCAGTTGGCTTGGCCAACCAGAAGTTAGCTAAAGCAGTTAGCCAAGCGATTGCTGCTGGCCACACATGCGTGACTCTAGGAGGAGATCACAGGTAAGTTCACAGATGTCATGAACAAAGCAAAGCTTAACAATATCCCTTGCATGTCACACATTATTGACTGACCACCCTATCCAGGGTCCATATTCTAATACAAGAAAGTGCCATGGTCAGTGTTGTGCATTTTTATTTACAAAGCCTTGTGGAACACATGCCATTTTTATATTCTTTGCTGTAAATGGTATTTGAATAGTATGGATGGCAGAACAGCAGCATGGGTTATTTATAAGATGGTAATTAGTTTCATCCTGTAGTCTTGGGTTTGATTCTCTTAGTCTCTATTGATGTAATGTGTGACCAAGATCAAGGTACTTGACCGTGCTGGTGCTTCCACAGCTCATGAAGAGAGGTAGCTATTAGGTGGATAATATATGAATAAGCTTTGTGGCACTACTTCACAGGTGCCATACATTTGCTTATTCGTGTATTACCCACCTAACAGCTACCTCTCTTCATGAGCTGTGGAAGCACCAGCTCGGTCAAGTACCTTGATCTTGGTCATAACATTGACCATGGCAATTTCTTGTATTAGAATCTTGACCCTGGATAGGGTGGTCAGTCATTAAAGGATCCAGATTCTAATACAAGAAAGTGACATGGTCAGTGTTGTACATTTTTATTTACAAAGCCATGTGGAACACATGCCAGTTTTATACTCTTTGCTCGACATGGTATTCGAATATCATGGATGGCAGAACAGCTGCATGGGTTAATTATAAGATGGTAATTAGTTTCATCCTGTAGTCTTGGGTTTGATAGCCTTCCATAATAACTAAAATGTTCACATCCATGGATGCCCTTGGATTATTTCTGCTGTACTCTTTCTGATTTACTCATGCTTGTTTTCTTATAAGGTTTCCATATTGTCGTTCCATATTCATGTTTGGGTCTAATGTGACTAACAAACAATGATTTCATAACTTCTGATTTCCTAGAATTTTTATACAACCTCTAGTTCTATAACTATCATTAAACAACTGGTTGATGTGAAAAATAACATCTGCCCATATACCTAGGTCTTTAAATAAAACTAAAATTTCAATCACTGTGTGCTGTATTCACCTTTCAGTCTATGTCTCCTAAATCCCATATGCTTAGTTTTTCATCAGCATATTTTTCCCTTTGTCCAAATGGTCAATTTAGTCAAGTTCTTTTGCAGACATGCTATATTTATAACACATGTAATCAGTTTACCCATTTTCAAGTCATCTGCATAAAGACTGTAGAACATCTCAGATGAAAAAGATAGCTCTAATCTAAACAAATATGAGCCCAGACAGAGCCCTATGGAGCACCCTGACTGTAACCTAGAATTTCAGCTATACAATTTCTGTATGATATTTGCATGTCCTATTTGTGAGCCATGCAGCTTTCCATATTATCAAGAGTATATCTTTATATATCAATATTTTGTGTATGACCCTGTCAAATGCTGAAGTTGTCTAAATTACATCACAGCACAATTTTTCATTTATAGCTGTTATAAAATTGTTACAGGACATCATGTTACTGGTGGTTATAGATCTTTTTTCAATATATGAATGCTGATGTATGGTTGCAAGTTCAGCATTTCCAGTTCTGACAATAATTTGTCAAAATAACAGTCTCCATTATTTTTCCACAACATGGAAGTAAACTTATGCGTCTGTATGACACTGGGTCCCGTAAAGACAAGTTTAACAAGTACTGTCGCCAGTCTTGAGGAATCTCCCCATATTTAAATGATCTAAAAAAACAAACCTTAATTTCATGCTGAAATGTTCTCGAGCTATTATTACTAATTCCATCGTCTCCCTGTGCTTTGTTTGGGTCCAGTTTGCATAGTTATTTTTCATTAAAGTACGTGGATGTTACTAGGACAGTTTATAACCCCCTTTGTGAAACCAAACTGCTTTGCATAAGATTTTGTAAATATATCTATGCTCTGCTGTGTGCCAGAATAAATGTTACAATCTATACACAGTTTACCAATTTATCAATGTGTATGTCTTTACTCCTACCATATTATGCATATCTATAAAACATTTTTCTATTATATTTTGATTTTGTCTCGCACTATGTTTAATTTCTGTCCAGCTTGCTTATTTTAGTTTTCAAAGTTACAGTTCAACTTCTTTCCCATTTTCTGCCTCATACATGGAGATACAGCCCTGTGTTTTACAAAGACTTATGATTGGGTCTCTCCCATCATAACTAGATCAATACAGTGCGTCAGGGTTCATCTCTCAAGTTTCACAGCACTCCCTTCTCAAGCTGAATTTCTTGACTTCCATGTTTCAAACACATAACTTGGCTATTACTGTTGAACCAATTTTTTTTTTTAGCCTTATTTGTTCAACAGTGCCCTTTTAAACTCTTTCCTGACTTTTTCCCTCCGTTTCACTACTTTTCAAAAGAGCCTTTGATTTTGCAGAAGGTATAAATTAGATTATAGCACTTTATGGAACTTGCTTCTATGACGACTCCGTTCCTAGTTTACAGAAGTTTAATAACTTCTTGGCAGAATGCAGAAAAACATAAGTGCTTAACAGACAGAGACAAATGAAACATTGTAAGTCAGCTTGGATGAACTATATTCTATCAGATCAGCCTCTTTCTGTCTTAATATTTAACATTTATTTCAAATTTTTTGTCCAGGTACTCTATTTGCTATCAGTGGGCCTACTGACTGGGGAGACTCTTATTGAAACCTGGCTAGTCACTACAAGCCAAGCAGTTGTCAGGTGCAAAGTAAATAATATTAAATCTAATAGCAGCTGGATACATTGTAGGCAACTTGTGTACTATTAATTATGCAAGTAGTCAATGGCACAACAGGCAGCACAGTCACCTTTAGTGCACCTTTACCTTTAGTGCAAAAGGCTGTGGGTTCTATTCCAACTCCAAGCAGATCAATTGCCGATACTGCAGTGCAGCATAAGGGGGTGCTGCACTCCAGAGTGTGCCGTCCTTTGAATGAGATGTTAAAACTGAGGCCCAATCTGCTTGAATTGGTTGTAGCTCAGGTGGATGTAAAAGATCCCACAGCACCTATCTAAAAGAGTAGGGGAAGGTCCTCAGTGCTCTGGCCAAATTTCCCCTAGTAGTATAAATACCACCTTGGGTCTACCCTGAAAAGAGGCTACTAGCCCAGTGGGACTAACCCAGTCAAAAAGGATAAATAATCACTAAATCAAGGACATGACTTATAAGTTATCATCTCTTAGAATGTACATTTCAGCAACTAATGGGTTTATCTGATGTCTGTTCAGTGTCATTGCTACAGTGGAAAGAATTCACATGTATTTCTCCATATCTTTCTCACCTCGCCCAAAACCTGCTGGCCATTTGGCTACTCTAAATTGTACATGAATATCTTATAGTTATCTCTGCGCTAGTGTTCTGAATCATAGCTGAAAAGATCTTGAGAGGGACCTGTTATCTTATCTAGTCATTGCTACAGTGGAAAGAATTCACATGTATTTCTCCATATATTTCTCACCTCGCCCAAAACCTGCTGGCCATTTGGCTACTGTAAATTGTACATGAATATCTTATAGTTATCTCTGCGCTAGTGTTCTGAATCATAGCTGAAAAGATCTTGAGAGGGACCTGTTATGTTATTTAGTCTTAAGTCTTTTGGCTTTCCCCGGTTAGGGGTCGCCACAGTGGATCACCAGTCCACTTATGATTGGCAGTGGATTTTTACGGTGTTGAGTTATCAGCCCGGCGCCCAACATTCAGAGAAGGCACACACACTCGCACCTACCTGCATGTAGGGAGGACATGCAGACTCCATACAGAAGGAGCTGCAGTCGAGAATCGAACCAGAGAACCTCTTGCTGTGAGGCGACAATGCTAACCGTTGCACCAACTTATCTTATCTAGGTAATAAATTAAATTTAGACAGTGTATAATAAATGCTTGCATATCTGTATAAATGTACTGTATCTACAGATAGAGTAGTATCAAGTTAAATGCACTACCTGTTTTTACTCAAGCCCTCCTGCATTACCATGTGACTCCAACTTTAATGTTTTCACTTCTAGGTCACACAGCATGTGGGGTGAATACTTTGTTTTGTAATGAAACATAAAAAAAACACACACACACATTCAGTTCCTTTATGCTTTCAGTCTAGAAGCCATTTTTAGGTTACGTGATCATTGGATATGTTTTGATCAATTGAAGTACAACGTTTGAGACCTTATAGATAATAGTTAAAGTTGAGGGGTATTGTATTAAGAGTAAAGTTGGTCATGTTTGCAAAGAATGTAGATAACTGACAAGTTAATCTATACTAAGAGGGTGGTCATGGTGAAGGAGAGTAGTGCGGATATTTAAGTCTTGTTGGTAGATATAAATCCTGGCAGCACAGATAATGTTCTTCCCCTGAGCTACTGGGTTTATCTAGCACTCTGCTGCAGCTATTGGGTTGTATGAAAAGGATAGGCACGAGCAGCTTCCCTATCACAGGAAAGAGCTATGGACATGTTAGTGCTATACTGCCCTCCGGTGGTGACCGCTGAGATATGAAATAGAGCTGAAACAAGGTACAGGTAGCTGCTGTAAAGTGCATGCATGAGAATGTGGGGGGCAAACTCATGTCATCTCATACCTGCCTCCTGGGGACCATTATGTCAGCACACAGGAAACAAAATCTCTAAGCCCCGTGTGTAACATAACCTCTCCCTCTCTTTTCTGGAATTTCCCTCAGTCATGCAGTGACCAAGTCCAACAGCCAAAAGACTTTCCTCTCCTAAAGAGACAGAACCCCCACTGAGAGCTAACTCATGCCAACTGAGAATCAAGGAGGCAAGAACCATTAGGGTTAGAAGAGACCAGCAGCATGGCTTGATTACAAATAATAGATAAAACACTCTTGCATGCAGTTATGGTCAGACTGAAGAGACCACAGGGGGCATGGGTGGAGTGGGATTGCAAAATGTTAATAAGATAAAGCAGCAAGACAAATTATCCTGACTCTCCTTTATACTGGAGGTGTATGGGGAATGAATATATGAGTAGATTTGCCCACAGACATTAAGAGTTAACATATTTAAACAAGTCAGTTTTCATTTTGAATGAAAAAAAATGCACAGTATACAAACGTAATGGCTCTTTTTTGTGTTGTCTCTGTATTGCTTAGTCTGGCAGTTGGTTCAATCCAAGGACATGCTCATCAGTGCCCTGACATTTGTGTGATCTGGGTAGATGCACATGCAGATATCAACACTCCTCTTACCTCTCCATCTGGAAACCTCCATGGTCAGCCTGTGTCTTTTCTGCTACGGGAACTTCAAGATAAGGTTAGTAAAGATGTATTTAATGTCATTAAGATTATGTGTGGTGGGGGGGGGGGGGTTAAAATCACAATATGAGAACTGCCTCCTTTTGTAGCCTATACATGTTTGAAAGAAACATAAGCCCCTTCTAAAGCAAATGTTGCCCCTTGTCAGAGGACATAATGGCATTATTTTGGTTAGACTATGTTAAATTCAAGCCTCATTCATTTTAGTTAGATTCATAGATTAGTACTAGGCTAACTGGCCTTGCGAGCCATTTTAATCCTAGCCAATGATCACTTGTGAGACTCAAACCCTGCACCTTGTGTTTGTAAGGCAAATGCCTTAACCATTAGGCCACCCTCCTAACAATCTTGATTTGTCCCTCATGACACAATCATTCTGTACCTGTCGGGTATGATGGGGTAGTGGCTGCAGAGAACTGGAAACATCAGTCGGCCTTAGAACAAAGATGTGTGTTCTTTGGTCCTGGAGAAACTGCTGGATATATTCCTCAGATAGAGGAAAGGATTCCAGTGCCAGAAAAAGGAGAGACAGTATTTAGATGTAGAGATGTTGAAAAGAATATGCCCCATAAGTCCTGTGGAAGTCCTTGCAAGAATAGAAGAGGGAAGGAAGCACAGGAGTCAGTTTTTTAAATAAGTTGGATACAAATCAGGCAGTTGCTTCTTAGAACAAGCTGGACTTCAGCATAGTCCACCAACTGCCCAAAGTCCAAAAAGCCAATGCATCAAGCCAAAAAACAAAACAAAATTTGGCAATCTCTTTTTCTGTGCTGAAGGTAGGTAAAGCCCTCCACTCTCCCTTGCTGAGGGCTATGCCCCTGCATTCTCTCCTGCTTACTGTAACCAGCTCTGTCATGGAGGGATGAACTACTGATTACAACCTAATTTAGAAAAGTCCAGGGAATGTAGAAGCCAACTGGGGGCACTACAGGTGGGAGTGAGCAGCTAATGCCTGCCAAGGAGTTCAAGGGAGGAAATATGTTGTTTAGCACTGAGAAATACTTAAATAATAGAGGTCAGAATCTAAAGCTCTAAGCCCAAGAACCAAAGACTCTAAAGGTCTGTGCATCATAAGGGTAAGGTGAAACTATTTTTTTTCCTTTTGTTTCTTCAGTTTTCTGGCTTCTGGATGTTTTCTGTATACCGTAGGTTGAGGGAGGTAAATACTATCTATGGGATAAATGCTTTATGATATTGGCATTGGATATATTGTTAATGAGGTTGTAGAGTGGAAAGAAACCAGATCAGTGGTTCAGCAGACAAAATAAGTAGGTTAGCTAGGCTGTATTTGTGTGTAGCACTTTTTTTTTTTTGGGGGGGGGGGGTGGCTTTACTGCTACCAGTTATCTTGGTTGAATTTATTTTAGTTGTGTCTTTGTTATGATTTCAGATGCCCGAGATCCCTGGCTTTGACTGGAGTAAGCCATGTTTGAATAGTGCAGACATTGTGTATATTGGTCTACGAGATATCGATCCTGGGGAATAGTGAGTATGGCCACTATACTTTGGTGCTTATCCATGAAAGTGAAATACAACTGCATGCACTGATACTTCAACACTTTCAGATGAAATATCCTGCATGTTCAGGAGGCGGTGTAAGTTGAGAAATCTTATTAAAGGATTAGAAGCTGAAACCTAATATTAAATACAACCTTTATTTCACAATATACAACAGTACAAAGTGATATGTTCAAATCTCACTGCTGACTGATAGAAAAATATCAAGTTTTTAGTAATGTGCTTCTCGTAAAATCTGAAAAAATATGCAAAGCATACTTATGAAGGGTCTTCTAAATAAAGGTAGATATGTGTAGTTATGAAGGGTCTTCTTAGTAAAGGTAGAAATATATATCCATATATATGCTCACTATAACCTCATAAGGGGGGGGGGGGCAGCCGCAGTGGTGCAGCGGTTAGCGTTATCGCCTCACAGCAAGAGGTTCTCTGGTTCGATCCTCAGCTGGGGTGCCTTCTGTGTGGAGTCTACATGTCCTCCCTGTAGTCGTGTGGGTTTCCTCCGGGTGCTCCGGTTTCCTCCCACATCCAAAGACATGCTGTAGGTGGATTGGACACTATAAATTGGCCCTAGGTGTGAGTGCGTGTGTGTGTGTGTGTGTGCCTTCTGTGGAAGGTTGGGTGCCGGGCTGGCAATGGACATCAGCTGGGTATAACAACCCTGTGTTTCTTATGCTTAGTCAAACACTCTCCTTATGTTATGCTGACGAGGTTATAACAAGGCTGAAATATGCATATCAATAGCTAGTGGGGTTTGGCTTTATTGGCCTGAAAATGTTCATTAAAACTACTTCAAATGAAAAAGTCATGGGCAATCAGAATCGCCATATAGCTGAAACACCTGATGTTCATAAGGGTCATTTGGATATATCCCACATGCCTCTGTTACAGGAGGTTTGGGAGGTCACTCATTGAAGGTCATATGTGCACGATTAGCCTAGGTCCCTTGAGCTTACAATGCCAGATTTGGAAATAAGAGAAGGACACCAGCTCTCTATTATTTCACCAAATGCTCTAGTGGTGCTGCTAAAGTTATACATTTTGGCTCAGGCATGTACTGTGGCAGCTTAAAAGGCCCTTTACCATGTAAATGGAGTGTGTCCCACACAGTGCAGCTGTACAGCCCTTCCCATGATATCAGTCCGGCATGTCAGAGGGGGTAGGGCTTAACAGGAAAAAAAGCTATGGTTTCAGCGGCATATATGATGGTGTAAATATTCCAGCTACTCTGTCTCACACAGACTACTGTCTACTTCCCCTTACCATCCTCACCATGATGGACCCATCCTACAGGTACTACCAGGTAATGTAGCTGTCCCACCTCCCTCCCCACTCAATTGAGAAAGACTCACTAAGGGAGTAGTACCAGGAGAGGAGGTAAGGACACCTAGGGGGAACCAAGAGGTTTCGTGGCAGCTGATCGTCAGCTGGGGGGAATGTTTTCTTGTTGCTGAGCTTCTTTTCTCTTCATTTTAATAATCTGTTCTACCATAAAACAGTTAAAAAGCTGTGCAAAAAACAATTTTTGTCCAAATGCTTATGAAAGCTACAGATTATAAAAAATAAAGTAGGCTCCTGTTAAGTAATTAGTTGAAGTAAATGTGCAAAAAATGACCCCTGCAGCTGAACAATGAAGGGAGACATACCACCAAAGTTGTTAATTAACTTTTAGTTATGTACTTACCATAACTTCGGATGTATGGGATCCATCTCGCCTACATTCATAACTGATGGGTTCGGAGCCGATCCCTCGGCTCTGACTCGGCCACTATATAGTAGAACGAAGTCTCTAATTGGCTGGGCTACCCCTTATCCCAGAATGCACCACGCCTGCTTCCCCAGATCTTGTTTGTTCACTTTTATATACCTACATCCAGGCACAGAAACATACCAACAACTGTAACAAACTAAAGTCCTTCAAGAGAAAAACTCAGTAAGTAGCAACATTTCCTCTAAGTCCAATAGGAAGGGGGAAGGAGGGCGGGTACGTATGAATGTAGGCGAGATGGATCCCATACATCCGAAGTTATGGTAAGTACATAACTACAAGATATAATGGGATCCTATCTCGCCTACATTCATAACTGATGGGACAGCATCCCTAGCGCCTAAATCCCAGGTGGCTCATTGGAAAACACTCCTGAGAACTGTGGAACCAAAGGAAGCTCTACCTCGAGAAGCCACATCTATCTTGTAATGAGAAATAATGGTGTGCGGAGAAGTCCAGGTAGCAGCTGCACAGATATCATCTATCAATAATTTGGAGTGAAATGCTACAGAAGTAGCCATTGCCGTGGTAGAATGAGCCTTGACTGGGAATGGTAGCTCTTTGCCGGACTGTGAATAGATGAAGGAGATGCAATCTTTAATCCATTTGGCTATGGTGGTTTTAGCCACCGGTTGACCCAACCTATTTTCAGCAAAGGACACAAACAGCTGATCTGACTTTCGTGTCTGATTGGTCCTACTTAAATAAAAACGCAGTTGTCTGTGAACATCCAACTGATGGAAAATATATTCTCCGCTATTGGAGAATTTGGGAAAAAACACAGGGAGCTCCAAGGATTGTTGAATGCATAAGGGGGATGCTACCTTGGGTAAGAAAGAGGGATTTAACTTGAGAGACACTCTGTCTTTGTGAAAAATCAAATAAGGGGGGTTAGAACAGAGAGCCTGAAGCTCTGAGACCCGCTTGGCAGAGGTTATTGCCACCAAAAAGGCGGTTTTCCAACATAGAAATTTTATATCACAAGTAGCTGCTGGTTCAAAGGGACAGGCAGTTAAAGAAGCTAGAACCATATTCAGATCCCAAGGGGGCACAGGATGGGCTATTGGGGGCAGAAGGAGCCACGCTCCTTTAAGGAAAGATTTGCAAAGCCTGTTTGCCATTAAGGAAGGCTCAAAAGAGACATGAAAATTAGAGATAGCCGCCAGTTGGACTTTAATTGTGGAAACTGAAGAGCCCAAATAAAACAAAGAAGCCAGGAATTCTAAAATCTGAGGTACTGGGGCGGTAAGGGGATCTATACCTTGTTGCTGGGCCCAAATAGCAAACCTCTTCCACTTGCTGGAATACAGTTTAATAGTGGAAGGTTTGTGAGAAGAGGACAAAATGTGGATGACGTCTGTAGAAAGAGAGTTATCTCTGACTAAGGTTGGAAGTGGAGTAACCAGGCGGCCAACCTCAAGGACCTGAGGGATGGATGAGACTGTCCCAACTGATGAGTTAACAGGTCGGGCACCAGGTCCAGAAACCATGGGCCCTCCACCGCATACCTCAGAAGGAAGGGGAACCAAACCTGACGAGGCCAGTGTGGAGCGATCAAAATCATGTCGCTTCGTAGATAAATCGCCTTCTGTATCACCTTCGGGAGGAGGGGAACCGGAGGGAAGGCGTAAAGTAGACCGGGGGGCCAACTGTGAGCTAGAGCGTCCCTGGGAATCTGCCCCTGAGAGGGAGACAGAGTGAAGAACTCCCTGCATTTCGCATTGTGAGGGCTGGCGAACAAGTTGCAACAAGGGAGGCCCCACTTGGCGAAAATGTTTGCAGCCACCCTGTCATTGAGGGACCACTAGTGGGGCAACAGGAGAGTCCTGCTCAGCCTGTCTGCAATCAAATTGGATTTCCCCGGAATGTGCGTTGCCACTGGGAAACGCTGGGTAGAAATCGCCCAATGCCACACTCTCATGGCCTCTCGGCAAAGAGGGTAGGCCTTGGTTCCGCCTTGCTTGTTTATGTACCAGACTACCGACATGTTGTCAGATAGGATCGCAATAGTACCCCGGGGAAGAACATGATGAAGTGCTTGTAACACCAGTAGCACCACTCTCATTTCCAGGATATTGATATGCAAGTGCTTTTCGTGAGCCTGCCACATACCTTGGACAGACCTGTCCAGATAATGCCCCCCCCCACCCTATCTGGGAGGCATCCATGGTCACCGTGGCGACAGGAGGCTGAAGGGCAAAGGGTCGCCCCTGGTCCAGGTTGGACTGAAGCAGCCACCAACGTAGGTCCCGATGGCAACTTTCCGTAATCTGGACCAAATGGATCAAGGGGAGATCCTGAAAGGACCATTGAACCGACAGTAGCCATTGCAGCACCCGCATGTGCAGCCTGGCTAAGGGGACTAGAAGAATAATCGAGGCCATCGTGCCCAATAACTGCAGAATCAGTCTGGCCTGAACTCGTGATCTGGGTAACAAAGTTTGAACCTGCGACTGCAGGACCTGAATCCTTTTTACCGGCAAGAATGCCCGCATTCTTCTTGTGTCTAACTCTGTGCCTATAAAGGTAATACGCTGAGACGGCTGCAGCACAGATTTTCCCCAATTGAACGTGATTCCTAGTGAATGACCCAAACTGACTGTGGTCATAAGCCGAACTAATAGATGCTTGGTGGTGGCAGTAAGGAGCCAGTCGTCTAGATAGGGAAACACTTGGAATCCTAGACTTCTCAAGTGAGCTGTCACTACTGCCAGGCACTTGGTGAACACCCTGGGGGCTGTGGTGAGACCAAAGGGTAGTGCTCGGAACTGGAAATGACTGGTTCCCAGGTGGAAGCGTAAGTGACTCCTGGACTCTTGACTTATCAGGATGTGATAGTAAGCGTCCTTGAGATCTATGGAGCACATCCAGACATCCTTCTCCAATAACAGGAGAATGGACTGAAGGGTGACCATTCGGAATTTGGCTTTTTTTACAAAGCGATTCAATGATTTGAGGTCCAAATTGGGCCTTAAGTCCCCTGTCTTTTTTGGCACCAAAAATAGTCTTGAGTAAGTTCCTGATCTGATCTGGTCGGCGGGGACAGGCTGGATTTTCTTAGCAGCTTTGAGACCTCGACCGCTGCTTGATCCCGCTGACTGGGTGGCACATCCAGGATCTTCCTGATAGGAAGAGGGGGCTTTATGAAAGGGATGAGATAGCCTCCGGTTATGGTTCGGAGCACCCACTGATCCTTGGTGATAAATTCCCAAGCCTGTGGGTGTTCCGCAAAGCGACCCCCGACTGGCTCCGGAGATGCACAGTCGGGCCACGTCTCAGGGACGGTGATCGTAGGATGAACCACGAAAGGAATCGCAGTCTCCAGAGTTATGGGGGCCTCTGCCGCATCTGGGGCGGCGTCTTCCTGAATTCCCCCCCCCTGCCTCTAGATGGGGGAATCACTTGGTGGAGTAGGGAAAGACCTTTGAGATTTTTTGAACCACATTTTCCCTCCTCTCTGGGCCTTGGGGTAAGGTCTAGAGGGAGCGGAGAAACGGGCCCCCACGGCAGTCAAGGTCTTGCCCTCCTGCTCGCATTGAGTCAGTGTGTCCTTCACCTTGGGTCCAAACAGGGAGGACCCATCAAAGGGGGTGTCGATGAAGGAAGACTTAAAGGCCTCCGCAAATGGACACAAGCGTAACCAGGCGTGTCTTCTAAGAGCCACGCCTGTTCCCGCTGCTCTACTCGCCCCTTCGGCCGCATATGAGATGAGCCTCATGGACGAGTTGACTATCGAAGATAGGGTAGTCATCTGGGCGCCAACAGTTTGGGCTAATGCCTCAGGAAGATTACCCATAAGAGACTCACCTAACTCTTTGAGGAGGTCCCTTTGGAGCCTGGTAAAATGACAAAGATAATTCAGCGACCGCAGGGAAAGGCCGCTGAAGAAAGGGTACGCTTCCCGTACCTATCCATGCTCCTGGAATCCTTATTAGGAGGGTGAATAGACATTGAAGCCTCTGCCACGCCCTGCTGAGTGGCAGATGCCACCACCATCGCATCTACTGCAAATCCTTTGGTCAAAAATTCCTTTTGAGGAGGGGCTGAGAGGAACTTGTTAGGCCTGGCAGGCACCGGTTCCACAGAGTCAGGGTGTTCCCACACCCTTCGAGAAACTAAATCTAGCAATTCATCGAAGGGTGGAGACACCCAGGAGGCGGAGGGCTGGGCCCCAAAAGCCTTGAGAAAGACTGACTCCTCTGCGGAAGGGGTTTTGGACTGCCAATCGCCTCTCTGTCTCAGGATCTCGAGGATATCTGAGAATGAGACGTCATCTGAGGATGATTTTGGGGACCCCTCCGCATCATTGAGGTCAGTATCTGATGTGATAGACTCATCCTGGAAGTCAATGTGCTTCCTCTTGCACAATTCTTTCCTTGGAGGTTCATCTGAAGCGGAATCAGAAGGACCTCCCGGGAGAAGGGAACCCCCCAAGGAGGTATCCTTAGGCCTTGGGGCCCCGCTGTCGTGGGAATGAAGCACACCAGAAGCACCAGTTCCCAAGTCTAGGGACGGTGAGGTAGAGAGTTGCTGAGCCGGCAAGGACATGGCCAGCGCACTCCTCATGGCCTCAAAAGCAGGACCTCCAGACTCTATGGAGGACACCGGCTGAGAGACCACGACGGTACCGGGAATCCCTGCGGCCGACACTCCGAGGGGGAGACTAGGCACCAAAGCTACTAGTTCCAAAGTGTTCCCCTCGGCCCCGACCGAGGAAGTCCTGGTACCAAACCCTGACGCCGAGGACAGGGTAGGAATAATGGTCGGAACCGAGAGGCTCCGAGGGAGTCTCGGTTCCGACTGGACGACTCTTCTCCGCTCCACCATCACCGACTCCAACGGTTCCGAGGAGGGTGGAGGAGGAATCGGATGTGTTGAAGTGGGGACCGGCTCCAGAGCCGAGTGGGCTGGAGCCGAGACCATTTTTGCAAAAACCGGGGACTGGAAAAGCCTCTGGATAACTCTGTCCAAATCTGAGTCAGACAACCTGGAGGATTTAGAGGAAATAGATGGGGGCCGAGAAGACTTCTCTCTCGGCTCAGATAGACCAGAGGACCAGCTCCAACACTATCGGCACCGGATCCGGAACCGTATGTATAACTATCGGCGCCGAAGGGGACTTCGGGGCCGAGGGGGGAGAGTCTGAGCTGCACACCTCCAACGACTCAGAGACCAAAGGAGCCGAAGCAGATGATTCGCCTCTCGATCCCCCAACCTGCGGCTCCGACACCAATGGAGCCGAGGAAAGAGGTATCAAGGCAGACCCTTCCACCCGAGGCTCCGAAGCCATTGGAGCCGAGGAAGAAGAGGTCGACCTATCCTTCTTGGAAGTCGGTTCCGACGGACTGGTCGGAGCCGACAACCTTTTCTTTTTAGAAGCTGGAGAGGAAGGAGAAGCCAAAGCTTCCTCAAAGGAGGGCTTAATAAGGCCCTTAAGTATCAACTAATTTTTACGTTCTTGAAGGACCCTAGAGGAAAAAGCATGACAAACACTACATGTTTCCTGTAAATGTTTCGGTCCTAAACAATATACACAAACAGCATGACTATCGGTAATGGACATTTTGTAGTTACACTTAGTGCACTTTTTAAAACCAGACTTCTGCTCTTTCGACATCCTGTCACACCACTGTTTTGCCACAACGAAAAAACAACCTTAAGTAGGGCACGAACCCTTTTACTCAAACAAGACTGGCCCGAGATACAGCACACAAAAAACGGGCAGAAGCCCTCTAACTTAAATGGGCTTAACCCGATAAAAAAGAGAAGGTACAGTAAGACAATTTCAGCACACACAAATAAGGGCAAGGGCCCCCTAACTTAAACGGGCCTTGCCCGGTAAATAGAAAAAAATACAAATCACACCAAAAAAGTTTACACACACATGTAAAGCTGTTAAAACAGCTGTTTGTTAAATTTATGAAGAAACCCCTAAGTCAAAAGACCAAAAAGCTACTTAGCTCCAAGCAAGTCGAGACCACGTCTAGCTTGAAAAGCGGCAAACGAGATCTGGGGAAGCAGGCATGGTGCATTCTGGGATAAGGGGTAGCCCAGCCAATTAGAGACTTCGTTCTACTATATAGTGGCCGAGTCATCAGTTATGAATGTAGGCGAGATAGGATCCCATTACATCATATATCAAATAGGAACATGGCTTTTTATCTATGAATTTATCAACTCCCGATTCTTAGATAAAAGATCCTTATCTAAAATGTTACTATGTTAACTGTGAAACAGCTGAAATATTGTGTATGGATGTTTCCTTCTTACCCCAACTAAAACTCAAACCAGTTACTATTAGGGTTGCCACCTTTGTCTGGACCAAAACTGGAACAACGACACACCCCTTGTAGAATCCATGGCCCCATCTTGTTTTCTACCCATTTTCCATACCCAGTTTATGATGTAAATGATTATGTCATTGGGAGTGGAAAGTAATCTTGGACTCATTGCATTTCAGTAATGATTCTTTTTATTAAAAAAAAAATCAGTTTGAATTTGCTTTTTTTGCAAACTGGCATTCTGTTCATGCATTCGGATTTCCAGATAGTCCAGAAAAATACCAGACAAGTGGCAAACTTATTTACTACCAAGATATTGGGGGGGGGGGTGAATTATCACAAATTATATCAACTGAACTTTTAATACTCTGTCATTCCTGACAAAAAACTGACAGGAACTCTGCCAAGGAGCATTGGAAATGAGTATCTTGGATGGTGTTTCACACATTGTGCCAGGCAGTGACTAACACCACAGCCAACCAGTTAGTAAGGAAGCAGAATATATGCATTGGCAGCAACAATTTCTGAAAATTAGCCTCTGTAACACAAAAGGTAAAAGGCTTATAGGAAAAACAGATACATATTTTCTTAATTTTTTCTTGCTCTTTCAGTATTTTATTCAGAAGATTTTAAAAGTAAATTGCATATGGCCTCACCGACTGTGAATAAATGAAACATCCTCTTATGCATTTCAGTTTTGTTGCTCACAGCACAGATTGGTATTATATAAATACTGGTGTAGAATGACTACTTGACATAAGAAGCTGGATCTCTGACAGTGAAAGTTGACATTCTTTTATTTGTCAAGTGCATGTGTTTGCTATATTGCTGATAGCCGTGGTATGGTGGTACCTGAACTGCTAGCATGTTTTCATTATGCATGGATATTTCATAGTAATTATTCCAACCGTTAAGTCAGTTGCAATATTAGATTACTGAAACCTGAATAAACACATGCCAGCTTGTAACTAGAAGACTGTTTTCTCATTGTCTGCTGTCTGCAAGCATGGGGAAAAAGACTTCCTGAAAGAATGCTGCAGCTGTAGCTTGTCTGAGGACTGAAAATGAGGTGGCACTGACACTGTTGCTATAGCTTTTTGTGTCCTGCAGTGGCTCACCTGACAACTCTGGTTGTCATGGTACTCAGATATAGCTTTTTATTTTATTCTTATTTTTTTTATTTGATGTTTGTTAACAGGGTACACAGACTGGTTCAAGGACCATTTTCAGTCATGACACAGGCCGAGCAGGCAATAACAAATTACAAGACATCAAACCATATAATTACATAAGAAAAAAAAAAAACAAAGCATAGTGAGACTATACGCATATAGCAGATTTTAGAAATATCATAAACAGAACGTGTGGAAATAAAGCATAATTTGATTAAATAAAATATTTAAAAGCATCGCAAGGGAATTATCTATAGCCTATATATATAATTATAATAAACAGATGATTTACCTCAATTCTATTAATTTTACAGCTATATTTTGAAGAACTATGGCATCCAGTATTTCTCCATGAGGGATATTGATCGACTTGGAATTCAAAAAGTTATGGAAATGACTTTAGATCATTTAATAGCCAGGTGAGTACCAAGGTAAATGAAGTCACAGAGGGGACTGGTGGTATAAGGTTTCCTTTTAATGTTTTAGTTTAGTTGTCTGGATGGTATTTATAAAACATCTGTTTCATCAGAGCTTACCCCTTCAGAATACTTCCTTTGTGTACTTCTAAGCAAGAGGCAAGCAGGCAGTGTGAGAGGCTGCTAAGTACTAACACTTGGTGGTTGCTGTTAGGGGGAGGGGCCCAGTGCACTTAACTGGTCCTGTGTGTTATCCAAAAGTAACATTTTTTTAATTAACAGAATCACAGTCATCTTAACTGATTTAACTCATTCACTCCAGAGCAGCTCAAAAATGCTGACTGCTTACTTCCACCATAGGAACAACAGTGCAGCTTAAGCTCATTTTAGAAAATCCATTTGTAATACCATACAGAAAACAAATGATCATAACTCTTTAACTATAAAAGCTAGACTAAAATGTAAATGCGAAAGTTGTTCAGCAGACAATGACCTTTCCAACAGTGTAAATGTTGATAGTGCTTATCTAAAGTCATTATTAAATATTTGCCAAGGAATGCTGCTATTGTGCATATTTTTTTGCCTTTTTGGAAAAACAAAGCACAATATCTTGGTCACTGTACCATGTAGACCCACACAATTTGTATTTAATTTGTTTGAATGAATGTCAGCTTTATGCTCCTTTACAAAAATATTTACAGAAATATGATTATTATATTTCTCATAATTGATAAACGCATAATATCTTATCACCTGTAACAGACAGAGGCTACATATCAGTGTACAAATTGTGTGGCTCAATGTCTGCTTCAGAATGATGCATCATTTGTATCATCACCATGCTCCCTTGCAAAGATATGAGCATAATAATGAGAAGTATTGGAAATATATAATTGTCATAACCCTACTAGACTAAACAAACTGTGATATCTGTACATGTGTATAGCACACAAACACAGTTCTTGTACCGTGTTGTAAGGAGTAATACTGTCCTTCAAACTGAGGTATTACTTGGCACACTGACATGTGCCATTGCAAAGTTATTTACCAAAATATGAAAAAAAATCATAATTTCCATAGCCCAAGTCCTAAACAAACTGATATCTGTACATGTGTACAACATGCAGACACATTTCTTTTACCATGTTGGAATTAATACTGTTTTCGAAATTGGGTATTACTTAGCACATTGACATGCTCCCTTGCAAAGTTATTTATGAAAATATGAAAAAAAATCATAATTTTCATAACCTAAGTTCTAAACAAACTGTGATATCTGTAAATGTGTACAGCATACAGACAGTTATTTTATCATGTTGTAAGGACTATGTCTTCAAAATGAGGTATTACTTAACACAATTACATGCGTACCAAAAAATATGAAAAAAAATCATATTTTCTATAACCTACATCCTAAACCAAACTGTGATGTATGTACATGTGTAGAGCATACAGACACTTTTTTTACCATGTTGAAAGTACTGATACTGTCTTCAAAATGAGGTGTTATTTAGCACGTTGACAACTTCCCTAGCAAACTTATTTTCCAAAATATGAAAAATTGTCATAACTTTCATACAAACTGTGATATCTGTACATGTGTACAGCCCACGGGCACAGCTCTTTTACCATGTTGTAAGGACTAACACTGTCTTCAAAATGAGTAATTACTTAGCAGAATTACCTGCTCACTAACAAAGTTATTTACTGAAATATGAAAAAAATGTCCTAACTCTCTTAATCTCATCAACGACTTCTATGTATGTGAATAACAGTGGCATCTGCTGACAGTTTTACCTGACAAGTCAGAATGACTCAGTGCTGTAGTTTAACTGCACTTATTGTTAATGTGATAATGACCTGCATTTCATTACTGCCAGGTTCTGCACATTCAGACACAGGTGATAATTGCTGCACAAAACCTGTTAAGTAGGCATTTATTATATTACCTTGTGCAGCTGTTATATAACACAGACTCAGTATCATCTGTTAGGAGAAGACCAGAATAATTCAGTAAAAATAGTAGAACACTTATATGTATCCCTTCCTCCCACCTAAATTCCACACATGACTGACAGAGCCAGGAATATTGCCCAAAATATACGGTTCTCCATGCTGGTACTTTTGTGCAAGTAGCAACATTTATTTCACTGAGCCAAACACTGAGTATAATCATAAACAGAAATGACACATTCAGAAATATGTAAATTACCTGGTTGATCCATGTAAGAATTACTACAAAAGTGGTAAATCATTTTATCTCGCCTAACCATCCCTCTAGCAGTGAAAAAGGCAGCAATATTGTCCAAAATATCTGGTTGAACCATGTCAAAAAAACAATATAATATAATATATCTCAGTCAGCCTTTCATCCCACCCAAACATGTTATGACAGTCTGACGATGTATGCAGAAGCACTTCCCTATTACACAAATTATTTCCCCAAGCAACATCTTCATTAATATGTCCAGGTATACACATGCACCAAAATGAAACATTCACCCAATTGACCCCTTCAGTAAAGCATTGAGGTATGTATAATCACCAAAATGAAACATTTACCCAATTGACCCTTCAATAGCATTTCCTATTATGTAATCACCAGAATGAAGCATTCACCCAAGCAACCCTTTCAATAAAATGTTGATATATGCCCAAGCACCTGAATGAAATATTTCCCCAAACTATAAAAAAATACCACCAAGACCACTGATCCAAGAAGTAAGCGAATTTAATGAAACACTTAGCGCCTCAGCTTACACAGCCTTCCAAGAGTAAAAACACTACAAAATACTATTTGCTTATATACAACATATTGCAAAAAACAATTAATCAATTAAGCATACAATTCAAATCACATACTTCCAATTACATTCTTTGAGTCCTGCTGGACAAAGCCTAAAATGATGGGGGGACAAATAGGGACAGATTTGAAATACTGCTCTTACAAACTTAGAACGTTGATAGAGTAATAGGTTTTGCATTAGCATGAATTCTCTGAAGGATGTGGAGTCTTAAACTCAAATGTTTGTCATTATTTAATTACTTCAATCCTCAACTATTTGCCAGAAAAGTACAGATTTTAGGAGGAACACACCAAAAATCTGGACATTCTGCGAAAATCTGTACAGTTGAGAGGTGTGAATCACATAAACACACAGTCACTTCCTCATTCATATATGCATTCATTGACACACACACAGCCACTTCCTCATTCATACCTGCATTCATTCATTCATACCTGCATTCATTCATTCACACACACACACACACACACACACACACACACACACACACAGCCACTTCCTCATTCATATTTGCATTCATTCACACACACAGCCACTTCCTCATTTATACCTGCATTCACACAGCCACTTCATCATTCATACCTGCATTCATTCTCACACACACACACACACACACACACACACACACACCGACTTCCTCATTCATACCTGCATTCATTCACACACATACACACACACAGCCACTTCCTCATTCGTACCTGCATTCACTCTCACATCCCTCTTACTCTTCTGATCTCACACATATACACATACAGCCACTTCCTCATTCATACCTGCATTCACTCACACATCACTCACACTCTCCCAATCTCACATACACACACACACACACACACACAGCCACTTCTTCATTTATTCCTGCATTCACTCACACTCGCCGCAAATTAATAAGCTTAATTGCAAAATAAACCGCGAACTGTTCATGGTTTATTTTGCAGCTAAGCTTATTAGTTCATGGCGCCCCAGTGAGGAAGCCGTGGCTCTCCAGGGCACCACAGCACACACTCTGGGAACCCCTGAAATATGCACTTTATGCATGCCGAGGGGGGGGGGGGGCTTGGGAAAACCTGAATTCAGCAAGGGAGCCGAGAATCAAAAAAGTTTGGGAACCACTGACCTAGAGTATAAACTTATTGAATCAAGAATATATCTTGACATGTAAAGATTCAGTGTATCATAAGCATTCTGGCATGTATAATAGAAAACTGACAGGATTGGGTTAACCCATACAAACTAAAAGTGGAAGTTAATACTGGGTTAGATATAGGCGATGTTTTTGCAATGATTTCCAAGAATGAGTATGAGGAGTGATTCACATTAACATCTGTGGGCTGTAGTTTTTTCTCGCATCCTAAAGATGTATAGTTGGTTTACTGATGGTCCTCCAAATTATCTTAGGTGGGAGTGCTGTGAGTGTGTGTGTTTGTGTGAGCATGTGTGTGTGTGCATCTTGCAATGGATTGGCCGCCTGTCCAGGATAAGTTTCTCTGCATTATGCTCCCTGAGCACCACAATAGGCTGCAACTTCCCTGTGACCTTGAACTGGATTAAGGAGTTAATTGGTGAAGGAAGTGGGGAATGATGGAGAAGGCAGTCTTCAAAAATAACCAGGAGAAAGACATATGTAGACATGGGAAAAAAATACCTACTAAGAAAAAAATCAACATCTAATGTACATGGAGAGTGATAGAACAATTTTTAGAGTGATATGAGTGCCTGATATTTTAGGTAATAAGCAATGGAATGAGTACTCTCAAGGAATTCCTAACATACACTGAATAATCAAGATGTTACCATAGTGCTCCAGTCCATCAGAACTGTACATAGACAATAATAAGGTTATAAAAAAACTGTTCCTTACTCTTTTCCTTTAAGTTATTCTCTAAAAGAGTGCATTCACTTTAATTCCATTTGGCTGCTTGAATCTTTTTATATTTTAAGTGTATGCACTGTGTAGCCACTCCCCCTCATAAAACGTATCTATGACAATGCTCACAAATAAGAGAAAGAGGAGAGACAGAGGAAAAAAAAATACTCTCTCCGCTTCAAGTCCAAAGTGGGAAAAATGTTTAAAATAGATACGACAGCTTGAGCTGACAGAGATCTTTCGTTCATCTTAAAACAGCTCCCGCCACTAAATTGTTGCTGCCAGTAAGATTTCTTTTACTTTGCTGACTCCCTAAATCTCACGGAACTCTTCCCTCTCTCAACAAGCCAAGCCAAACCAACATTGGCTTATATCAGCACTAAAACCATTCATCTACTGCACACTCGCACATCCACTATCCAACATTCAATGCCACATAGACAGCCCAGGGTCACTTCAAATGTGAATCCACAACCACACGTAATGCCCACCATGAATCACCACAGAAACAGACATCATGTTTACAATATACTCTCTAAAATGGCCAAACTTCCCGAAATCTCAGAGCTTACCAGTGACTCACATTAGAAATCATGCTGTAGACAGTTCTAAGTCAATCTGTATACCCGACACCACTAAAGGGCCAGGAACGAGACAGCCATAAGCGGCATTATCCAACGCAAAATGACAACTCCAGAAGGAGCCAACACAACTCCTAAGTTGAAATCAGTATTTCTAGTGTAAGAGATCAACCCAAAGAAAGAAAAAAAATATAACAAAAGCGCACTAAAGCTCCGGCCCGTTTCCATGGCCACCTCCTTCCCTCCAATACGTCACTCCTCCACCTCTGTAACTTCAAGAGCAACAAGGTTCAACTAATCCAAATAAAAAAGTAAAAAATGAAGGGGGAAAAAAAGATTGAGCATCCCTCTTCACGTCATGGCAGCTATTGGAAATATATTACAAGTACCCCACATGCTCCATTTGTAACTGAAAAGTAGCATTTTGATAACATAAATAAATAAGGGCATCTATTTTTAATCATGACATGAATTTATGAATCTGATAGCTTACATCGTTCGGAGAGGAGATTCACATTTGTGTGATAACTAAATTACTCAGCCTTTCAGCTAGGCTAATATTTTAAATGTCAATTACTGTATATTCTACACATAGGTCGCAAGACACAACACGGCCAGCACTGACATAAAAGTTAAATTAGAAGTAGGCTACCATTCCAAGTGTGTCATGTGAACGTAATCAGAGGAAGCTTTTAAAGAAACATAATAGGAAAAAAAAATGAAGTCATGACCCACATCAGTTGACATTTCAAAATGAATTCTAGTCCCACACCATACTGCAAAGCAGGCAAATCATACCATGTAAAGCAAAAATAACAAGATAACATCTAAAAAGACATGTATGTAGATAAAAACAAGAAAGCATTTAAATAGACACCAAATTAACAACAATTTACTTAACACAATGTACAATTCAATGAGTCAAGCCCAAAACCCCAATTTGGTATTGTGTGAGAATTTGATACTAATAACATTTTGACTGAGTAAATATAAGTAGTAAAATTTTATGAAGCCACTTCCCAGTATCTCACCCGCTAAAATGAAACACTACAGGCAAGTCAATGTCTTGCTCAAAGCGATCAATGATTTCTTTGCCGGTATTAAAACCTATTAAAACCATCAAAATCACGTAACACACTCGAGTTATGTACGAATCCGATTGTCTGCCACTGCTTCATTTAGAAAACTCTTTGCTGTAATCATAAGAATAGACAGGGAGCATTCCGACCCAATTTACTCATAAAAGTCCAATAGGACCATCAGGTAACTCCACTCTAAATCCTAAGTTGAGAAGGTAACTGACAACATTCAGTTACTTTCTCAACTTAATTTTCACCAATAGCTTCAAATTAGGGTTGTAAACTTACCTGCACTGCTGGAAGGCACTCGGGGTTAACATGATGGAATTCCTGTCTTCTCATGGCGTGCTCGGTGTTAAGCTCAGAGGTGCCATGAAAAGGCACTCGGGTTAATAAGTTAAGAGAATCGGGTTATAACGCAGATCAAGTAAAATGGTGAAAGAGCGAGAGATGTACAACCTCAGATCTAATAGGAAGGCTGTTGTTAAGGGACAGGAAAAGATGGAGAAAAACAAGAGGAATAAGTTAAAGCTAAACTGTGGAGTGACTTGTAATTGATAGTTATTTAAAGTGTTGAGTGAATAAGCAAATAACTGAAGGTGCCAACTTAAGTATTTAGTGAAAATAAAGGAGGCCACTTTAGGAATATATATATTTTGTTTATGTAGCCTGTGGTAATTGGAAAAATCAAATGCAAAACTACAAGCTACTTAGCTTTGACCTTCTGTTTGAAACTACCAGGTTTACCACTCCACTTCCAGTGAGGTGAACTAGGCTACACTTTTTTGTTTTTTTTCAATTAAACTGGAATTGTAATCTCCAAATTTGTTATAGGTGGAACTGTCTGCAGAAAGTCGACAAATAAGCTTTGATTCACTTTGTCCACCCAAACACTGATGAGACACCCTAACTCACAGATTCAAAGATACTTAAGATCTTCACAGATTAACAGTTTATTAAGAAGCAATAAATCCAAAAAAAGAGTCGAAAAAGAAGTTGAGAAGCTTGATGCACCAAACAGTTTATTAAGAAGCCTAGCCTTACATTCCCATTTTAGTGTTTACATTTTTTGTAGAAATAACCCAGAGATGGCCATTTTCATAGATTACCTTATATTTGTTCTAAATTGTGTATCCCTGGCCCTGCCGTTTTGACTCCAGCATTTCTGTGGAAGATTGTTATACAACAACCAAAAGCAAACATACAGCATCATCTTGAGCTTTCAATAAAACAGTGCAATACTTATCCAGTTTCTCAAACTCAAAAACATCCTTCGGAGGCAATGGTGTACAGATCTCCGGGACTAAAATACTAGTACAAGCCAGTATCTTAATTATCTAACACCTTGTTTACATTTCTTATCACAAATGTCATACATGTGAATTATTTTGCATAATTATACACAAGATGGCCAAAACAAAGCAAACAAGTGAATAAATACAAAATATTCTACCATTTTACAAATGACATCCATCAAAGCCAGTACTGCATTAACACCTGGTGCGTACACCTCTCCACATCATTATAAAGTGATATCTAAACATCATATTCATTAAATTAACCACCTGATGAAAATGCAGAGCCATGCTTTCCATCCAGGCAATTTCAGATTCTATTATCCAATGAAATGGTTTAAGAATTAAAGTTGTATGCTAGACAGGTACTGAGAGTAGCTCTTTTATGACAAATACAGTAACTCTCGTTTGCTAATCTTGGCTTCATGATCCTCACATTCTAGGAGGAAAACGCCATATCAGAATACTGCCAGCTCCATACATTATTGTTCATAGGAGATTACTAGGCTAACTGCTTAAGAACCATTACAAGCCTAGCCAGTACAACTCAATTTTACCTACAGTGTGCCTTGATTATTTTACAGATTGCTCCTGTACATAAGGGACATAGGCGTTACCCCAGGTATGAATTTCCAGTTCCCCATCCATTGATCCAAATTGCATTTGAAGAGGGCTAGGGAAGGGCTCTGTTTAACATGAACAGGAAGCCTGCCCCAAAGAAGGGGTAATCTCTGTAATACATATGTCTCCAGCATGTTTTGTTTGAGTCACTGACTAGGTTTAGATCACCAGATCGGGTGATTCTCATGCTTTTTGTCTTGCAGATGTATAGCAGCTCCATCAGGGCTGTATTTTTGAGTGCCATGTAGGTTAGGAATAGCTCACCCCTTAACAGTCAGCAAAAGACAGTGTAAAGGGATAGGGCTTTTAGTCTGTCTACATAGGACATACTGTTAACACCTTGTATTTTCTTTGTGAGCTGCCTCTAGAATTGAGTGTTCCAGCTATTGTAAGTGCCTAGTCAAGTACATGCCAAATGGTGTATTTTATTATTATTGGACTAATGAGGGCTGGGTGCAGTGGGACTATATTTCCTTGGATCTGGTTGCCATACCTTAACTTATAAGCTGTGCCACATAGAACACCTTATTCACCACTGTGGACATATGACGGTCAAAGTTCAGGCTACTATCTGTCTGCATACTTGCTATTAATGTTGAAATGTACAGGGGTCTTTGGCTTCCCAAAGAATATGACAATGCATTTTTTCACATTTACTTTTAGGCCATAGTGCTGGCACCAAGCATTTGTCCACACAGTGGTGGGGGATTCAGTGAATGCCCCCCAGCTTGCAGTCATTGGCAGTCTTTGTCATCTACAGGCCTTCCACATTAGCCTTGACTTCTGAGGTATATTCTGAAATGGAGTGGTCCCCAGCACTGAGCCCTCTGGCACACCACCAGAAAATGACCTCTTGCTAGATCTGGATTCACACACCTGTCTGTGAGCAAATTGGCTATACATCTGGGGACACAGGGATTTGTGCCTTGTTTTGTGAGTTTATTTAGAATACCTGAGTGTGTGTAGGATTGTGTCAAATGCCTTGGCCAGGTAAAGGTAGGCAGTATGCACTGTTTTACCTTCCTCCATGGCCGTAGTGACTTTTACAAGAATATCCACCAGATTTAGTAAGCGTGGCCTGCCCATAACAAAGCCAAATTGAATTGAGTCCAGCATTAGGAATGTCATTATTTATCAGGTCCATGAGTATTCTTTCTATGGCTTTACTAGTCAAACTTACAGGTCTGTAATTACCTGGATCAGTTGATGGTCCCCATTTGTGTAGAGGGATAACTGTTGCTGTCCAGTTCGGAGACTCTAGTTAAAGTTGCATATGAGCACCTCCACATATGTGGGTCTGTGGCTGGCCCTTTGTGAGTGTGGTGATTAGTGATGTGTGTTGTTAACAACCTGTCTGTTGCATTTTGTGTTTGTATGTGAGAGTCTGGTCGCCAATGTCAGTGTGTAACTACATCTCTCACATACTGTATTTGTCTGTCCATGAATTACGTTGTTGTCCGTGTACATAAAGCAATCATTATTATGTCATAATGCCCATGTCCAGCAAGCTGGATGATGAGATAGCAGAAAAGTGCCTATCCTTGGTTGCAGGTCCTAATGTGTACTTTGCAAGGGATAGGAGTAGAGGATGTTTGTAACCGAACGAGGGATGTGTGCTTAGTAAGATCGATTGGTGAAGAAAAGTGCTTAGCATCATATAAACTTTGTCCTGACTGCATAGTACCTGAGATGGGCACTGCTTTTAATTCCAAAGCTAGCTGGAGTCTTAAAACAGTAAGACTGAGTGAAATTGGGAAATCTAAGTCCAGGATTGCTTTATTTCAGAGTATTCTATTGTAATATGCTTGGCATGTATGTGTTTTTATCTGTGTAATTGGAGCTTTTCTCCTCGGGCCTCCGCTGAAAATGGACATGTATCGAGTCAGACTATCCCAGTCAACAAATGTAAAATAAGTAAATAAATTCCATTCTCTCTGAGGTATGCAATCTCCAAGTTAGTACAAATAAGTAGCATGACTATGGCTGAGGTGCAGGAAAGGGGCTTGTCCCCATGCACAAAAAATGCTTTAATGGATAACAGTAACATTTAGCATTTGCTGTTATCCTTTAATGAGTTTTTTTGTTTGTAATTCTGGGACTTGCAATTACTAGTTTTAGAATTTCAGTAGGAAGCCACTTGCGATACCTCTGCCCATCCACACAATGAAGATACCTTCCTTGGTTACAGTACCATGAGAAGGAAACATGCAGATGAAGTGACTGATTTACATTAGTCTCCCTAGTCACATCAGACATGAAGGCAAATTTGCATTTAGCGAAACCTTGTCTTCATTAAAGACCCGGTAAGAAGGAGTTAAAGCTAAGTTTTATAACTGGGAAAGTCACCCAGCTCAGGTAAATGCCACTAGATGCCTTTTCAGGCGAGAATTCTAACTTTATGAAGGAGCATAAAATAAATATCTCAAGGGGACTGTGATGCTGGCTGGTGACCAAATAATAAACCTTAATTGGAGCTATGTAAGTTGACCAATACGGAAGCTAGAAATAGCAGCTAAATGACCTGTGATGGAGGAATAGCCAAGACTAACGTCAAAGTACTCTAAAGGACAGTGAAGGGTCAGAGAAGTAACTGGAGCCATATCCCTAACAGAAGCCCCACACCCCCTGCTACTTATACATACCAGTTTTGAGATCACACAACAGTGGAGAGAAAAAGGTAAATCTCTACCTCTGCTGTACTGAAATATCCTACATACAAATGCCAGCATTCTTCTTTTGCTGCTATTTACTCTGTATTTTAAACATTCACTCTAAATTATGCACGTTCTGGCACACCATCCCTTGCATATATTTTTCATAATACTGCAGGTGTGTTTTTGGAGATGTTGACTACATGCAAATGACCTCTGGCCACTTGAAATGTTCATTCACAACAATTAAAAATAGAGTCCATGAACACCTTGTGCTGTCCATACAGTTCTTCGAATTTATATTAGCGAATGCATAATACATTCGTTAATATAAACTTTCGAACATTGAGATGTTCAGCCGGATGTAAATTTGAACATCTGTGTTTCGAATTTTCCATCTGTGTGCATTTCAACTAAAGATAATGATATTAAACCACTTTGGAGTATAACCAATGTTCGGTAAAGTTTAGTGAGGGGGTACAGGATGAAGGCCCGAAGCATATGGAAAATAAGTAAATACCTGCTTGACTACTCACGTCCAACAGAAGAATACCGCAGTTACTTAATAAAGCAAAAGAAAAATACATAGATGTCATCTAATTTTGAAGTTCTAAGATAATTTTTGGTGTGTGTAACTTCTCCTAAAGATAAAGGAACAATCTAAGTTGGCCAGTAGCACAAGTACAATTCATATCCCAGTTGTAGTCCAGAAAATGACTACAGATTAAAACTGCAATGAATTAATGACTTTTTAAAAAGCAAATGGTAGACAAGAGTATTAAAGAAAACACTGAAATGGTTGCTCACTCTGAAGGATAAAATACTGTACTCTAGACAGTACTTCGACCATATGACAGATGAGAACAGCTCTTAGCCTGGCATTCAGCACCCTTGTGTGTGTCACCTCTGTAACCCAAACTAATCAGCATATTATGTCAAAGAGATAACTTAGCAGCTACTGATTAGTCTGTCCTAAGCTGCAGAAATGTGAGGTGTTAAGGATGCAGCAGTGATGGAACAGTTGAAGCAAAAACAGTGTGTAACAACTACAAATTGCGTTATTATTATTGTATTTAATTTGTTAGCCAAGTAACAAAGAGATCCTTCCTGGATCATGAGGGTAAGGATAAATGCAGTTCACTACTTTTTTGGGTAGGGGGAGGTGAAAGGAAAGCCCACACAGTCATGGGAAGAACTTGCATTACTAAATCCAGACGACTAAGGTGCATACATATTTGTATAACCAGTGAGATCAAGACCACTCTTTCTCATATTAAATGTAATCATCATTTGCTTGTAAAAATGCCACATTTTCCAAAATGTCCCTATGAAATTAGAAGCATGCAAAACTTCCATTTTAAGCTTGCAATACTTTGAAGCCTGCTATGTTTTTTTAGAATTTTCTCCATGTAAATTTTTTTTGTGTAGCTATTGAGCACCACAATATTTACCCTTCCGCTCTTTGTATATATTTGTGCTTGTCACACTAGGAAATCTGTAAGTCAAAACAGTGTTAATGTGCAGAGTTCAAAACATGCCAATACAGTAAAACACTTCCATTTGATTAAATATATTTTCATAAATATTTCATCATGTGCATTTATAAATGTGTTCTTATTCCAAGTCAGTGTTTACTTATAAGTTGACTTTTTATATCCTTACTGTTGGTCCCCATCACGGCTGAAAAGGGTCTTTTTGCAAGAGCCACCTGCCTGGTTAACAAAGAAATAGGCAGGATTCTATATTTATATTCCTAAAACTCTCAATATTGCAGATCTTAGTGGCAGCCCAACACAAACCACCAACTAAATGCTTAGGTTTATATCTGGACCAGTCACATAACTTCCAAAACCACTAGGAAAAAGACCAATTCTTTTTTTTTTTATTTTATTTTGGGCCTAGAAAATCTCCCTTTCTGTCCAGTCCAACTTGAGCTGCAATAGGCAAAGGAGTCCCGTTTGCTTAACTTGAATATGAGCTCCTATCACAGCCCCAGAACATACTTAAAAAAAAAATCTACTGTACAGTCCATTGAAAACAAAATGTCAATTTATTTCCAATTTCCCACCCCCAGAAGTTCCACTGCTTCACCCTTTTCAAAGCCAGATGGCTCTCAGTCTCCTACAGAGTTAAGCTACAGGAGGGTCTCTACTTTCAAACTTGCTTCAACCAATTTACCTTTTCTTCTGTGACAAACTCCATAATAAAATCACCCTGTACAACTTCTGCAATGTCTTCCAATGATCTTCCTTGCTCTAACCCCCCCCCCCCAAACTCTGGCAGTTCCTCCCTCCTCACCTAAAAGAGATATCCTCTTTCCCACTTTCACAGTACAAGTCAAAAGACACCTCCATCAAAAATCTGACTACGTGCTTTTCCACAGGATACATCACCAACCCCCCCCAACACCCACACACATCACTTCTGATTTGGCCCTCTGTTCTCACTTACTGCTTACCTCACACTTATTATTACATTTAATCCACCATTGTTTTTCTACTCTAGTAATAATTTTTGCTCATTGTTTCAATTGTCTGCGGGACTCTCTGCTTTGTGTGATTACTCCATGTTTGTGAATTAGTACTGTTTTATTTTATTTATGTACATTTTTTTTTTTTTGGTAGTTTCTTATCCCAGGCTATGCCCACAAAGGGACTATTACAATCAGTACTACCCCGGTAAACAAGCTGAAATAAATAACCTTTGACTTTTTGTATGTCTTTGTCATTAGCTGAAATCATGGCTGAAAAGGCTCTTCAGATCAGCTCACCTACCTGTTTTAACTAATAATTAGGCACTGTCCCACGGACCGAACAAAAAGGTACCCCAGTCTCTCTCGCTTTCACTTGTATACCGTTTTAAGACATTTCAAAACTTTTATGAAGCTCACAAAGGGCTAGATTGTGCCAAGAAGTTTGAGTTCTTAATATATTCACAATTGTATTTGACAGAAAATGTCACATGGCAATCTTCAAGTTACTGTGAAAAGTTTACTAGTCCATTTTCTTTATGTTTCAGGAAACAAAGATCGATCCACCTCAGCTTTGACATTGATGCCTTTGACCCCCTTGTAGCTCCAGCAACAGGCACCCCAGCTTCTGGAGGGTTAACATACAGAGAAGGCATTTACGTAACAGAAGAAGCACGCAACACAGGTAACATACTTTAATAATGTATTTGCTTCTTCCTAAGAAGCTGTATCTTAGTGAAAGTAACTGCCCACTGGGGAAAAAAGGATGCAAATCTGCTTAACACAAAACCGTAAGTTCAGTATTGAAGACCACATTTTTAGAATAAAACATTCTCTGCTGTATTTTTTTTCCTCTGGATGAAAACTAAATTTATTAAGCAATTACTTCTAAGGAAAAGGGACATGGGTATATACAGACAGTGCCTATTCCCATAAATGGGCTGAATGCTATTTGTATATTTCACAGACATGGCATTAGCATGATTCATACAGTCTAATAGCCCTATTGCCATGCCTCTGCACAGAGCTGCCAACTACACTTGTATCTGTTCCTACAAATACACACCTCATGTGCAACTCTAAGATGCATCTCTCTCACACACACACATGCAGAGAGGGATAGACAGACATGCACACACACATATCAGGCCCCCTACTCCTCAGCCTGACACCAATATTACACTGGAATCAGCCATTGTAGTGGGAGGTTGGGCAGCACTGGTGACTGATTAAAACTTCTAGCCCGTTGCCATGGCATCAGAACTGGAGTTATTAGCATACTATGTTAAAGAAGGGATCATATATAGCACCTGCTTCCACTGGAAGGGGTGCAGCTGTATCACACTTCTGGAGGTGGGGCACGTACAGCTGTGGGGACTGCACTTGTCTGCACTGTTATAAATCCGGAACATGAATTTGCATCCCTTAGTGCTTTTCTCTTCTCAAAGTGAGTGCCATTCCAGGGAATGGGGATGCACATTTCAGCAGCTATGTTATGCTAAGCAACCCAGCACAGTTCCTTGAAAGTTGGGTGCTGCACTTCTGTATCTTCAGCACATCCTCCACTGTTTCCCCATAAGATGGGAGAGGAGGTGGCCAAAATCTCCCTAGCAGCCTCAGAAGAAAAGTTCTGCAAGAAACATTCAGGTCTCTCTGCATGGCTTCTAGGGTGATCCCTCCCATGTTTAACATGGATCTCATTTCAACTAAGGCATTGAGGGAACCCACGATGGTGGATCCCTTTCCCTGGAGACTGGACAGGATTCTGTACCCCCCCCCCCAAAAAAAAAAAAAAACTGGGATTGTTGAATAAAGATTCCTATAGTGGACTCTTATTACTGACATGGCCCTGAAGAAGGCTCCAACCCAAAGGAGCCCTGCAGTGCATCTCCTACAGAAAAAATTGGGGGACTGGACTGTTTCAAGGAAACAGTGTCTAGCTCCTCAACCTTTCTAGGCACTTTACCAGGCACACATGCTAAGGTTCCAACATAGTAGCCTATATCAGATGTGCAGTGTGTCAGATCTTCTTCCACAACTCTAAGTCAGATACCATTACTCGGATATCTACCACATTTAGCTTGATTAATCTCACAATGTACCTGACCTATAATGTAGAGGATGCAAGTTAAAGGAAACTGGAGGACTGCAATGTGACAGGGAAAATCCTATCTGTTGTTTGAAGTCTGCTGCTCCTCATCTTCCCTCCTTAGGATGCAAAACAGCCCAGAGTAGACATGGTTCTGGTATGTCCAGTAGCAACAAAATCAACAGTAAGAAACTTTTGCAGGTGTGGTAGATTTCATGGCAACAAGCAGGAATTTTCATGTCAATCAAGGATTTTAAATCTTTCAGCCAGGATGGCAGCAGCAATCTCCCTGAAGCCTTGCCTGACTGCTCCACATTGGAAGCATTTTGGTCATCTAACCCACCACCCATCATCTTAGAAGCATGTCACATGAGAGACAGATTCCTAGCAAAATACTCGTGATTCCCTTCCTGTCCCCTCTGAGCCACACTCCCTTCTGCTTCCTGACATCATACCTCATCAGATAAGGAGACACTTACCAAGGTCTCAAACCTCCTCTAAAAATAGTGCCATCAAGGATTCACTAGACTAGACAGCATCCAGATTATTTTTAGTGCTAAAAAATACTAAGGAACTCAGCCCCATATTAGCATGAAGTGGACCAAAAAAAACTCTACATGAGAGCAAAGTTCAGGATTGTCATGTTGCATTTTATTCTTGCTTGCTTGTCAAGGTGTGAATGGATGTTATCGTCGGATCTCTAAGATGCACACTAGCACATAAAGATTGCCAAGAATTCAAGGAAGTTTTATTTGCTTCTGGGTAGGAGCCAGCCATTACAAAGTCCAGGCTCTTCCCTTTAGACTGAGTTCTGCCCCCAATGTATTAATGGCCAGAGTCGCAGAGAATTGAAAGCTGAACAGTATCAAGGTCTTTCTGTACTTGGATGAATGGCTAATTGCTACTCCAACATTAGGATCACCTACTTCTGCAATCCCAGACCTTGAAATTGACCGTAAACCTTGCAAATCTTCAGGCTTACTGAATGTTTGCAGGGCACACTTCTTTGTAAAACCAGTACATACAGTCCTGCCTATTCGACAAGCACTGAATGGGGCATAGCAAGACACTTTTATATCAGCAGCCATCTGCTTCAAAGCATTGTGACTCGTGGCAACCACAGTATTTTTAATTTCCCTTGAAGGGTATCTCATGAGGTCTTTGTGTTCATGTCTTGAGATCTATCACTATCCCAATTTTTTTCATCAGAGCTTTCAAAATTCTTCCTTGGTTTCTCTAAAGATTTCAAAAGGCCTTTCTTAAATGAGTCTTTCTTATGAGGTCTCAATTTAGGGAGCCTATTCTAGTAAAGGAAATGATTCCACCACGGGACTTTTTTTTTTTTTGCTCTAGAGAAGCTTACTCTGTGCCTGTCTCTGCCAGCATCCAAAGCATAGTTGGAATTTCTTTACTCGAATGACATTTTCTTGGTAGCCATTATTTTGGCAAGATGGACTTCTGAGCTGCAAGCACTGTATGTTGATCCTTCGTACTTGTTCGTCCACAAGGAATGATGGTCTGTGAATTAATTAATTCTTTGCACCCAGAATAGCCACAGAGACCGATCTTAACAAGTCTTTTCATCTTCTAGTATTTTTCAACTGCTCTAATATGGGAGAGTAATTACTGCACTGTATGAATGTGCACAGGCAGTTATACTTTTATTTCAACAAGATGATAGACTGTACCAAGTAAATAGCTGGCGGTTTGATGAGGAAAGAGAGGCTTAACTGGGCATGGTTTTTTTTGGGGGGAGGGGGTGTAATGAGTTAGCAGATTTAAAAAATTCTCTATATAATATTTTGTCAGAAGTGTTGGGAGAGCAACTGGTTGGTTGTAACTACAAAAAATAAATAAATAATTTTGAGTTTGCATATGGGATCTGAATTGCCCAAATATAACATGTTTAATGTTGCTATTGGCTGAAAAATGCTAGAAAACAAAATCTATCTAACTGATGTACTGAATATTGTAAAGGAGATAAAATAACTGGAAGGGAAGGCAGAAGCTGGGCAATTTGTGTTATGTAGTGAATGAATACTGTTAAAATGTATACTGCATAAAATAACACATTTTAAGGTTTGTTTTCTTCTCTAATACATTATTATGTATCTATCTCATAAAAAGTCACATTTAATAAAGATAATGGTCACTTTTTTAAATGTCATGCTTAATAAAGATGAAACACTCTAGATCTTTCATATGTTCCTACCAAACTGGATATAAAAGTTCCAGTGTCCACTTTGTCTAGATGGCTTACTGACTGCAATACATTTTGTGATAAGTATACCAAAACATTAACTCTGGAACAAGACCTCATTCTGTGAGGGCAATGGTTACCGTGTAGACACTTTTTTTCTTCTTCTGTTGGCATATAAACAGCTGCTATTTGAACCCTTGGTGCTAGTTCATAAGGCAGTACAAAGCTGGATATGGTGTCCAGGCATACTTCTCAACTTCTTAATGCAATAAGTTTGGACAAGCAAAAATAGGGATGAATTTTAAATACTGCTCTTATAAACTTGGAAAGTTGATAGAATAGTAGGTTTTGCATTAACATGCATTTTCTGAATATGAAGTCGAAACTCAAATGCCTGCCACTATTTAGAGACTTCAGTTGTTAATTATTTGCCAGAAAACTGCAAATTTTATGAGGAACAGTCTAAAAATATAAGGCAAAATTCTGACATTCTGTGAAAATCATGTCTGGGTGATGGACTTCCTTTGCAGCTACAATTACTCAGGATATACTTGATGGAGGTCACCCAGGTAGGTATGCTGGGGCCTCTGTCCTAGTGGATGAAAGATGAATCACACCATTGTCCTTCATATGAGGTCACACTTGCTTGAGTTGGTGACTGCAGAGGTAGATCTAAAACGGCCAATGGCACCTACTGAAATGGGTAGGGTTCCTTTATTTGCATACAAAAATAACCTTATTTACAAAATATTTTCAAGTATACAAATATATATATATATATATATATATATATATATATATATATATATATATATATATATAAACCTGTTTACACAGTCATACCTCCAGTCCTTTTTTCCATAACCACCATCTGATTTTACTTAATATTGTTGCTGAAATCAATTTACCATTAAACATAACTTAATTTATTCTTTCATTCCATATAACACATACAAGATAAAATAAGATTTATCCTTAACATATTCTTTACTTCTCATATCCATGTTTACTTTATCCACTTCTTTTATATCCTCAAACAATCTTCTTTACATAGTTTTCCCCATAACTTTTTTTTTTTTTACTCTTACATTTCAAAAACACGTTATATAGTTTATTCTTCTTGACAATGTAAACATATTCTATCACTTTTTGTCTTATATTTCCTTTTACTGGCAATTTATCGACTACCATTCTCCACAAAAAATCTTGATATTCTGCGTTCTGGTCACACCATTTGCTTCTTATTTTATAGTTTTAGTTTTTATCTATTAAATTTTCCCATGGTTGTTTTATATTTACATTTTTATACCACACCTTTCTTTTACTATATCATCAATTTTTATTTTCCACAAAAATATTTTAATTCGCAATATTTTATTTCCTAGTTTATACACTCTCACTTTTACTCCTTTTTACCATACCCCAACATTTATCATACTTACATTTATATAATTTTACTACTAATCTGGAATACCTTTTATTTATGCATTTTAACATTTTGTCACTGGGTTAATTAACCCTAAACCACCACCTTCTTTATATACAGACAAAACTCCTCTTTTTACTGGGTTTAATCTACAACCCCATATAAATGAAAAAATTATTAAATACACTTGCGAAGTATGCTATTTTTCCTATCAGTACTGAACTTATCAACCAAGCCTTTTTGTAAATGATAATTTATATGTTCTCCAAAAAAAAAAAAAAAAAAGACAGGTTTGTTTTATTTCTTCTATTGTTTATCCCACTGAATTCTACTTGCATCTTTATTCCCAAATTTTAAACCCAACACAGAAATTTCACTCATTGTAAAATATATACCCCCCCCCATCTTTACTACATCATCTAAACCTTCACTTTTCTCTTTAAAGCCATCTCTATTCATTCCTAGACAGTCATTTGTGCAAATTAGTTTTTATCAAATTTTTTTGCAATATAATGTCATCTGCATATAGGTTCATAGGTTTATACTAGGCTATCTGCCCTAAGGCATTTATAAGCCTAGCCCAAAGTTTTGTGGCTTACGCCACCCCTTATGTTAAAAAATACTGTGCCCATTAGTTTGTTGTGCCTCTGTCCAGCAGTGACACAGAGATGATTCCCGGGTTAAACCTACGATCTCCCATCCACCGGTCAAGATTTCTCTTGAACAGAGCCAGCGAGGTGCTCTGCCTCACATGGACTGGGATTTTATTCCACAGCATAGGGAGTCTCTGGGTGACAAATCTATCCCTCCAGCATGTCCTATTTATATCCGTGCTAAGGTTTAAGTCGCTTGCTCTAGTGGATCTGGTGGATTTGGATTTTTGAGGTGGAGCATGTCCATTAATTCCGGGTTGGACATGGCCTTGTACGTCAGGCACAGGTCACCTCTGAGCAGACGGTATGCGACTGAATAGAGCTGGAGTTTCTTCAGTCTGGCAGCATATGACAGATTTTGGAGTCCCTTTATCCTTTTGGTGAGGAACTTTTGGGGTCTCTCCAATTGCTGCAGGTGTCGGGTGAGATACATCCCGAATGGGGCATTGTACTCGATCATTGGTCTGATAAGTGAAGAGTACAGGGGAACAATGACCTCACTTGATCTGGATGTGAATCCCTTCATGATCAGGTGGGCAATGTAGAAGGTCTTTCTAACCACTTTAGCAATGTGAGTGTCAAAAGAAAGGCCACTGTCAACCTGGGTCCCCAGGTCCCTGATAACCTCTTCTGTGCTTAGTGGATTGCCACCTATATGGTAGCTTGGGGTTACCTTGTTTTCCCGAAGGGTATGACTATACATTTTTTGGCATTTAACTTCAGGCCATGGCTCTGGCACCAGCTATCAGTTTCCGTGAGACCCCTCTGAAGGATATCTGTGTCCGATGTACTTTCCACTATGGCACCCAGTTTGCAGTCATCTGCAAACTTTGTCAGATATAGTCCTCCTATGTTTGCCTGTACTTCTGAGAAGTAGATGCCGAACAGGGGGCCAAGGACTGAGCCCTGTGGGACACCACTTGTGACCGGCTTGGAGTCTGACATGGCGCCAGCAACTCTAACCCTGTGGGTTCTGTCCTTTAGCCAGTTTGCAACCCATCTTGTGACATATGGGTTTACATTTAAGCTGGTAAGTTTCTCTATAATACCCGAGTGGGGTATTGTGTCGAAAGCTTTTGCAAGGTCAAGGTAGGCTGTATGGACTGCCTTTCCCTCATCGATGGCCTTGGTGACGGTTTCGAAGAAGTCGACCAAGTTGAAAAGGCATGATCTGCCCTTGACAAAGCCAAACTGGGTCGGGTCCAATGGGTCCAATGTCTGCAAGTCCCCTATGTCTTTGTTTATGAGTTTCATTATGATCCTCTCCATAGCTTTGCAGACCAGGCTTGTTAAGCTTATGGGGCGGTAATTACCAGGGTCCGTAGAGGCACCGCCTTTGTGGAGTGGGACCACAGTTGCTGTACGCCACTCCTTGGGCACGTATCCTGTGGTAAGGCTAAGATTAAACAGCTGCCTTATGTGCGGGTTAAGTTCCTCGTTGAGTTCGTGTAGCACACAGCCGGGGACACCATCCGGTCCCACTGATGCTGTGTTTTTAGCTTTAGAGAGAGCAGCTTTCACCTGCGCATTTGAAATGTCTGGGAGGCTACACTCCACCGAGATAGTTCTCTCTCCTTTTGGGGGGGAGAGGGGGTGAAGTTTGCACTGAACCTGTCTGCCAGTATGTTGGCAATGTCTGTGGGTTCAGTGATTTTTGTATAATTTTGGACTAATTCTGAGCATATCTGGGAGTTTCCACCCAGGTTTCTAACATAGCTGAAGAAGGCCTTATGATTGTCTTTTGAATCTATGGCAATTTTTCTCTCAAAGTTGGCCTTGGATGACTTTATGAGTGCTCGTATTTTTTTACTAATAATGATCAAGGGTGTCTTCTCTTTTATGGATTTTGCTCTATCATGTAACAGCTTTCTCCTCTTATTGTAAAGTTTGTTTATGGCTGGGGTCCACCAGACTGGACGTTTGCCCTTGGTGGAAAGAGTCTTGGTTTTATTAGGGATTCCAAGAACAAGAAAGGTGGGACACTGCTGGAGTTTCTGTATCCTTTATTAAAAATACACAAAGTAGCCAAAGATAAGCACTTTCGGGTAGAAACCCTTCATCAGATAACATACAAACATTCCAGCAATTTAAACTAATAACCAACCAATAGGGATCAGTAAATAACCCGCCTTTTCTGTAAGGCTGGCTTTAAAGGTACATACTCATTTAGCCCAGGACTTCTGTGGGCCATTAATTCCAATATCCATTTGGATTCTAAAGATTCTGTGAGGAGCTTAATGTCACCTCCCCTATTATTCATTGTGACATTGACCACAGCTCTAAATCTAAAGTTGTACGTAGGGTTTATCTCAATATGCCTATAAAGGGCATTGTGTGTATCTTTATTCCTGATTGATGACAAATGTTGAAGTACCCTTACCTTAAACATACAGTTAGTTTTTCCCACATAAAATCCAGGGCATTGTGTGCACTCTGCCAAGTACACCAAATTGTATGTCCTACATGTAGCCTTAGCCTTGAAGTTAAAAATATTGCCACTGACTGGGTGTATGAAAGTGTTGTCCTTGTTGATAAAAGGACATGTTTTGCAATAGCCACATGGAACACTACCTACTCTTTCCTTAAAGGAATTTAGATTGGTGAAAGATTTCCCTTTGCATAGTATGTCTTAAATTCTTGTTCCTCCTATATCCAAACTTGGGATGGACGCCTACTATGCTTCTCAACTTACTATCACCCCTCAGGATATTCCAATTCCTGTTAATTATGTCCCTTATATCCCCAATATTGCTGCTATAAGTGAAGAATAATTTTGGTTCCTCCGGCATATAACTTGCAGGAGGGGATGTTTTTACTTCCCCTATCTTACACCTAAGCCATGGCTTAAACTTGTTCTCCATCTTTTGATAATTGGTGTCCACTACCTTATTAATTAATTTTCCTTTATACCCCCTTTCAAGGAAACAACCCTTCAGGGCATCCACTTCTCTCTCATATTGTGTATCATCCAGGCATAATCTGGATATTCTGCCAACCTGTCCCTGGATAATATTGGGAAACATGAAATGAGGATGCATACTATCAAAACACAACATGGTGTTCTTCCAACATTCCTTCCTGTATAGACAAGAGGAGAAACCTGTCTTATTCTGTGAAATACATATGTCCAGAAAATCTATCTGTGTATCTGAATATTTCTTTGTAAATCTAAGAAAAGAGGTGGTAGAATGCAAGTATGCCACAAAATCCTCCAGTAGTGTTAAACCTCCTTTCCAAAGGAAGAAAACGTCATCTACAAAACGTGTGTACATATGGATGTATTGCATCCATTCATGATTGTTAAATATAACATCCCTTTCCCAATACCAGAGGACCAGATTGGCATATGTATTAGCACAGGGGGTGCCCATAGCTACCCCCTGTGCTTGTCTGTATGTCTGTTGGACTCCTATAAACACATTATTCTCCAAGACTATAGTTAATAGTGTCTTAACTAAAACTATTTTCTCTTCATCTACGTCCAAGTCTTTCAAGACCATACCTATGGCATGGACACCATATTCATTGCTAATCACAGTGAAAAGACTATGGACATCTAATGTCACCATCAAAAAATTGCCCTGTACCTTATCGCAGTTTACCTCCCCTACTTTTTGCAGAAAGTCACCTGTGTCCTTGAGTATAGTAGTCACCCTATCTACATAGGGACGAAGTGTATACTCAAGCCAAATGGAAATGTTTTCTGTGACCCATCCCCTACCTGAAACAATGGGTCGGAGGGGAGGGTCAGTAAGAGATTTATGAATCTTAGGTAGAGCCTTAAAAATGGGAGTAACCACCTTTTCTATCCATAAGAACTTAAGCAAGTCATCACTTATTTTCATTTCAAAATTTAACTGTTTCAAACAGTTGTGTACCTTGTCTACCAACAACTTAACACCAATCGGATTAATCTGTATATATACTTGATTGTCTGATAGTAGTTCTTGCATTTTCCTTACATATACAGTGGTGTCTAACACTACCACAGCACCCCCTTTATCAGCCATTTTTATGACAAGATTTTTATTATCACTCAGTTCAAATAAGGCTTTTTTCTGATTCTGTGTTAGATTGTAAAACTCATGAAAATCCCTTTTTTTGCTCTTTAACGCTAAATTCCTACAAAAAAGCATTACATCTAACATAACCTCATTAAAAATACTGGCCCTACCTAGACTGACTTTTAACAGTAATAATGGTATTGTTTTTAATTTATCTTCATATGTTCTGACCAAAGATGAGTTATATGTACTCAACAAAGGCTTGACTTTTGTGCCCGGTAGGGCCAGTATTTTCAATGAGGTTATGTTAGATGTAATGCTTTTTTGTAGGAATTTAGCGTTAAAGAGCACTTTTGGGACAAATAATGAAAACAGAACTGTGTTAAAACAACCCAGCAGTTACATACCACCCTTTTCTCCAGCATTAAATTTGTTTATTAGTAGCTGTGAACATGAATTGCAGGAGTATTTTCAAAAAAGGGATTTTCATGAGTTTCACAATCTAACACAGAGGTTCACAAGTAATAACAGTGCAGTAAATGACCCCACACAAGAGTGCTAGACCAAAGACAGAAAATATGCAATTTTTGGAAAAAAACGATTTTAAAATTAAGTGCAAACAGGAAATTCAGTAAACAGCTTTTGGTTGTGCTCTAAATACAGCTACTAATGCAGAAATCAAGTTTAACAAGCCAGAAAATGCTCAAACTAGGCAACTATGCAGAAAAACTTATCAAATAAATAGAGGAAAAATACTTAAAATCTCAAAAGTGGCTCCTTTCTTCTCTCAGCGTTTTCTCCTCTTGGTGGGTGCTTCACCAACAGCCAACAAGCCTGAAAAGACTTTTCTCTGTGTTAACTTTTCTCTATGTTAACAGAATTGTAATTCTTAACCCTTCAGGTGTTATATACCCCGCCTCATTCATTTTTTTAATTTACTTCACAAACTATCACATTCTTAACTAATGCAAAGAGTTTACAACTCATTAGACATCCCTGTCTTACACCAGTCTTCACATGTACCTCTTGGCTTAACCATCCATTTACAAGTACTTTTACTTTATTATTATTACTATACGTTGACATACATAATATTTTAACTTTCTCACTTACATTATATTTCATTATTACCTATAATATTTCATGTCCGATTTCATCAAATGCCTTAAGGTCCCTATCATGATTTTCGCTTCTTCTCTTTTTATAATATCATCCACAATTACTCTAACTAGCATTAATAATTTTGACAACTCTTCCCCTTATATTACATATGCTTGCTATCGTGCATAATATTTTCTATTTTAGTTCCAAATCTCTTTTGTATTATTTTCATAAAGATCTTACAATCATTAGTATTCAGTATCAGTTTCTATTTTTTTAATTGTCTTCCTTCTTCCATATGAATTTAAGTATTCCACAACATAATTCTTTATATATAAAATCTTCATTTAACCATTCATTTAAAATCTTCATTTTATTTATTTATTTTTTTGCCAGTCCTTTAAATTTGTATACATTTCATACAAAATTCCACCTGGTCCTGCAGCCAAATCTATATTTACTTGTCCTAATACTTTATCAAGCTCATTTGAAGAAATCTCTTTTTATCTTTTTTTCTGTTAACTTTTTTACTACCTTCTTTTTTCTTTAAACATTTCTTGTACATATTGTAATGCACTATTCACAATCTTTTCCTGGGTTCTGTTTCTTCTTTTAAATAGTTTATTTCTCTCATTGTACTACCATTTTCTTTTGCTAATCTGCATAAGTAACTCAAAACTTCTCTTTTCCCTTGAAAAATATATATTTGCTTATAGAACAGTTCCTGTAGTTTTCTTGATTTTCTTTTATAAAATTATTTTTTTGTCAAAGTAGTATTATTCTGTTCTAAATCTTCCAGTGCATCGTTATAAGTTCTTTTATAGTTTTCTTTCTCTACTTTTCTCGCATCATATTGCCATTGTAAAAAAAATATTTTTTTATATTTTTTCTTAAATATCATCTACCATTCAGACAGAATTTTATAAAATGTTCTCATAGTAATATGATCCTTCTGTAAATGTATTACTAATCTTTCCTTCTTCATTCCATGCTTGCTCATTTATCCTTTATTCGTTTGTCTATTTTTATATATTCATTGTTTTCCTTTAGCTGTAGCCATACTGCAAGATGATCAGAAAATACTATTTCACCTACCTCCCCTTCTCGTATAACTAAACCTTCTGATAGTATAAAATATATTTCAGTTCTATACATGCCCCCCCCCCCTTTTGTAAGGCCATGAATTTTTCTCCTAAAGTTTTAACTCAACACATCTTATACTTATAGGTTCATAGGTTGGTACTAGGCTATCGGCCCTAGGGCCTATACAAGCCTAGCCATAACAATTCCCTGGATACCTCTAACATTTTTCCTGTATTATTTTCTTTCTTTTTACACTTGCCTCTTAAATCACAGTTAAAGTCTTCTGTTATTGTAATAGTCATATTTATCACTACATAGTCTAAAATCCGATGAAACAAGTTTTCCCTTTCCTTACCGTTAGTAGTATAAGCGTCATGCTTGGTTTATGTAGATTTTTTTTTCTATTTTTGATAAAATATTACAATCCCAGCCAGCAGTCCGTAAGCCTCTTTAGTCAAACTTTTGCATTGTCCAGTAATTTTTTTACATAAAGCTTTCAAATGTCCTTTCAAAGTAGTTATTTCTACCAATCTTTGAAATTGTACATGAATTTTCTTTTCTTTTTTTCCCCAAGTTAAAAGCTTTTACCACACAAAGATTCCATAGGTTACAATCTTTCTTTTTTCATATTCTCCAAGAACATTTTCCATTAAAAAAAAAATACGTTACAAAATGTCTCTGTTAACAAGTATAAATGTTCTTACCACATGTGCTTTTACTCCCAAAGGAGCTATTAATTTGTCACACACTTCATACCTATCCATTTCTTTGTCTTCTATGCTTTGAATCCGTACCACTTACTTCTGTTTTTCATTTTCTTCTGCCTTCTTTTCTTTTTGCCTTATTTTACTTTCTCTGCATAGGTTTTCTTTTCCATCTCACCACAATTCAAGTTTGAATCTGCATCATCCTCTTGTATTTTCTTCATAATGTCCCCCCAGGAAATAACTCTTGTTATTTTCTGGCTCACTCAGCACCATTTCTTTAGGTAAATCATCCAACAACCCTCCTGACTGCAGGGCTGTAATTACACATCCATCATTTGTTGACTTATCTCGACCAAACAGGTTTCTTTGAAACATTTCCTCAGAATCCTCCAATATTTGCTTTCTTCTTGATTTTTTTCTACCACTGCATCATCTCCTTCTCTCTCCATCTGCCTCCCTGTTTCTCCGGGCCACCTCTGCACTTGGAGCGAAAACAGGAATTGCTCCTCCATAATGGGTCCCACTCACAATAATGAGGTAAGGGAAGTTTCCCATTGCACTGGCCAAATTTATAAGTACAAATACCACATAAGGTCTCCTCTGAAAAGAAGGCAGTAGCCTAATGCTACTAACCTGATTGATAGATAGAAAGACCGATGTTAGTTCTGAAAGGTAGTTCCTTACCATAATAATAGGCTTGCATGGTTGTGGTTCACCCATCTTAACGTTTCCACCCTGTTGTTCCTAAGCAGACTGAAAGCTGGCATTTCAGCCCTATTGGTGGTGGAGGAGGATGAACCACAACTATGCAGATCTGTCATAATGTTAAGCATATAACTTTTGATTACTTGACAGTAGTCTAGTTCTATACAATACTTTTACAGTAATGTTACTTGTTTTTACCATGTATATTGTTTCCAAGTCTGCCTGTTTGACATAGGACAACAAAGCTCTAAACATGACCCACACTGAGTTTAATTAGCAAATGGGGCACTGGAGAAGCCAGACAAAGGGGAAGGGGTAACCAGCTTTGTTGCTTTTCCCATAGTAGGGGTAGGTGGGCTGGGTTTCTGCCTACAGTTATGCATATGAAGTGGAGGACTGGTAGGTGAATAGAGTGGTCACTAACTAATACACGTTCAGTAGCAGAAGAGCTGGTGCTGACTTATTCCACCATTTACAGTGTCTTTACATGTTCTGCCTCTATTTAGGAGGCCACTCCCGTTTCATAATGAAATCTCTGCCATGCATATTATGTCTTCTTGACAACTCTCATGTCAGAGGGTGGCAAACTTAGTTGAAGGTATTACTAAGTATACTTTCTCCCTAAACAGGGGGGGGGGCCTGTCTGTCAGAAAAGCTATGGCAGGATCTCACTGCTCCCAAAAAGAAGGCAATGACTGGCTTTATAAGGTCATAGATCTAGATAAACAAGCAGTGGAGTTAGGGGACCAAAACACCACCAAAGATATATTAAGCTTTTTTGCTTCTGAATTTGTTTTACTCTGCAGGTGGACTGGTACTATTCAAAACTGATAATGCTACTTAAATTGTCTCTGTGTATGTTCATATTACGTCTTTGACGGCCAGAGTAAATACCAGAGTACGTTAAAATTAAAAAAAAGAACAATGAGAAGCTGTTCTCGAGATCCTTGTGGCATTTTCCTTCAAGCAGTAAGAATTCTTCAGTTTGCTGGGAGGAGAAATAGATAAATATGAGAGTTTATATTTTATGATCATGACCTTCTTGATGTGAATCTATACCGTCTTGCAGATATTCCAAAGTTATTCCCTTCGGCAGCAGTTCCATGACTTTATATACGTCAGTTTTTTTTCCCAGTCTCTGAAACTTCAGTCTTCTACTTCTCAAGAATAGTACCAGTTCTCAAAGCACTGTAGGATAAATCTCAATCTAAATCTAGTAGCCCATTCTTAATTACTGGAGTGCCTTTGCTACCATTTCTTCTGTACAAGGATTTGGGATCAACCCTCTTATCAGATATACCTATGGAATATGTTTTGATAAAATCTTTCTCATACTTCATTAATATGTACCAGACGTATTCAGTTAGCCACCATCTTTTTCTTCTTAGAGCTATCTATTTTTATCGCATTCCATTTTATCCTTTTTGTCTTGTTTGTTTCCTTTATACATTTAATCCCTCTTTGCTGAGAGGGCAAGCTCTTACTTATACTGGCAGTTTGCTTTGGTCACTCACTAATCTTTCCTGATGGCAGTTTCCAGTGAAGTGTGAATACAGTACCTACATTAATTTAAGAAGCCTTGATTGCTATTGCGGTTTCTTTAATGTCTATGCTGCATTCCTGCTTGTAATTACTAACTGATCATGTTAGCAAGGTAACACAAAACTTGGTTCAACTACAGTTTACAGTGGAGTGCATTATTGCTTTGGAAGATTTTTTTTCTAGCTTCACCTTAGGGTTGGAGGGCACCAACCATGGGAACTGCTCAAGGTACCAGTAGACCTAGCTACCGGTCTTGACCATGGTGCTGTCATCTGAAGCAGCCCACAAGACTTCAGTAGAAGAACTTAATTTAAATCACCCTCAGGTTTGTTGAAGAGAGAACATTTTTAAGTAAAAAAAAAAAAAAAAAAATACAAAATAGAAGTGGTTGAATTTCCCCTTAAGAAAAAACAAAACAAATTCTCTTTGGTCTACTATAAAAGGGACGTTTGAGTGCAACTGTTTTGTATGTTATTATTATGACATCAAACGATGCATCTCGAGAACTGGACTTCATTTCACCAATTTAAAAAAAAAATGCACAGACAAGGAAGTAATTCACATTCATCTACAACCTTCTAGGAAAAATTTGACAATTTCACATTTTTACAATCTCTGAGTTACTTAGAGTACTGTAACTCTGAAGACCAGTGAACTTCAAATTTCTGTGTTCATACCTTCTAGCTAATGGTGGTGTTATAACAAATTAATGTGTTGAGTTATGGCTGCTTACAGCTGTCTAACCACTGTACTTTCTATACTGAAATATAGTTGACCGTACAGTGAACTCAAAATATCTGGCGAAAACCATGCCCCCCCCCCCCCAAAAAGTGCCGACACCTAAAGACATTCTTTGATCCAGCTATATCTGAGATAGTATTGTTTGAAGGTGGGTCAGGCAAGAAAACTTTTCAGGAAGTTATGAACCTGCCCAGCCTTACAAGGCAGCTGACCTTGCATTACAACTCGGGCCCTTGTCTGGCCTGTAACCCCTAGTCATCTGCCACCACCAAGTAGAAGACAGAATTTATATTTTAAAGATTTTTTTCAAAACCATTCACCAGGCATGCAGGATTTCTCCGGCTGCACTTATGTCTCCCAAAACATGCCGATCGATTAACTATACTATAACACATATGTCATATTTGTCTTTAATTTTGTGGCCTAGTTAGTAAAGGGTCTCAGAAGGACACCTTCACTTACCTGGTTAACAAACAGATTAATCAAAAAAGTGCTGCTTTACCATGCTGAAGTTTTTGACTTGATAGACAAGCTAAGGCCACCACTGAGACAACTGGCTAGCAAATTATTCATGGAGAATCTTAGAGGCTATGCTCTTGTATCTGCAGCAAATGGACCATCTGAAATTATGTAACAGCTGTAAGTGTGCTATGAAGCAAAACAGTTGTGAGAGCTATAGCCAGTAGCCAACTGTACCTCTGCATAGAATAAATATAGACTTTCCTGGTATTCACAAACTCTGAGACACTGTTTTCCATAGGAACAGATACCCTTTGAGGTACTATGACCTGAGGGTAAAAATAGTTAGTAGAGGATGTAAAGAACAGGTTGTGCTTCAAACTCCCTCAGTGAGGTGCCACAATAATCCCTAAACACAGCTGAATTCCACAAACTTACTAGGGTGAGGACATTCTCATAAAAAAATCCAAGTAAAATGACTTAAGCAGCCTTTAATAACTCAACTAGAATATGAAGCTAATTTTTAGAACTCATGCTGTCCCAAAAGCATCAGTGTAACATTGTACTTTAAAGGTGCTAAAGTAGCAACTCAAATTTCCCCCCATTGTGGGAAGAGGAAGTTAAATCCTCAGATACATGCCCTCGGGATTTCAAGACCATTCAGTGTGAGTCTTAAAAGTGCAATATTGGAACATAACAGTGAATTGACCGTCACACCTAAGAAATTTTAACTTGGAGGGACAAGCCTTCTTCCAACCCCCACCCCAATGACTTATACTAACTTCATGACTGCTACACTTCACAGAAGAGAGAACACTGTATGATACAGCAATCTGAAAGTTGAAGTACATTTCCCTGTAATCACACCTTAATTCTTACTGATTCAAGGATTACAGTTATAGTCTCGAACATACAAAGAGAACCCCATGTCAGCAGATGAACTGTGGGGTCTTAGTACTGCATGCCAACAGGTTCTACATAAAACCTCTAAATCTATGATGAGAAACAAAACGAACAAAAGGAAGCAGCCCTGCAAGCTCTAGTCTTCCCCTCTCAGACCGGAGGTTTCTAACTTACATAAGAGACATCTGTGCGAGGGTGTGTAGAAACGGTGCACATTCAGGGTCTTGAATGTTAAAAGAATGGATAACTTTCAGGGGAGGGATATAAACTTGTATTAATGTAAAAAAAGGCACTCCCATCATATAAGCAGCAGTCCCCAGTTGAAAAAATACCTTGTCAGATATGCAGTAATACAAATCTCAACACTACTGCAAAGGCATAGATCCATACCTAGCAACAGATGCTTACTGATATTGTCAGTACTGTTTATACGACAGTGATGAATGCTTGAGTCATAATTTTTATTCAGCTACTAAGATGGTCAAGTTATCTACTCAAATAGCGCATAGTCTTATTTTTTTTTTTTGTCAGTGCACCTTTAAGCCTCTCTCTCTGAATTACAAATATTAAGTCTTAACTAGTGTAATTCCTCTAAGATGTAACATAATTCAGTTTTATTCTCTTGCTATTAACACATAAATACATATAATCCTTTTAAATTTGTGTCTAGAACTGCAATTAAATGCACATATAAATCTTAGTAACGTGCAGCAAAACTGTGAATGACATTATTACTGAAATCATTTTCATATTCACAGCAAAATATGTACAACAAACATTTAGAAACAGCAAATCTATCATTACATTTTACTGTAAATATTAACATTGTACAAGGCCAAATCAAGATCAGAGGTCATGAATTTCAATAATGTTCAGCAAAAAAGCAATAAAGATGTGGAAGAATGTCACAGGACAATAATATAAGTTTATTTAACTATGTCTTCCTTTCCATGATACAGAAAACTTGATGAGGCCACAAGAGGTAAGCACATGGACTGTCCACTGTAACCAGGAGTACCCAGTTATTCAGTACACCCCTCCTCAGTTTGTATACAGTGATCCATCCATGTAAATAACGTGGATTAAGTAGAGCTTTATTAGTATGCAAACTGTGGTAGTAACTTTGCTAACTGTGACATTTTCTTCCAGGTATGCTCACAGCGGTGGATCTCGTAGAAGTGAATCCTATGCTTGGAACTACAGCTAGTGCAGTGAATGCTACAGTGAAATTAGCTGTCGATGTCATAGCATTTTCTGTTGGACAGACAAGGGAAGGGGCACACTGTGCAATAGATGAGCTTCCCATTCCTGAAAAGACATACGAATCAAGTGAGCAGTATGAAGTGTGGCTTTAGGAGACGAGCACCGCATAACTCTCTTCTCAATGACCATCCAAGATCAGCATTCCAAAATCCTGGAACAGACTTATTTAATGTGTCATCCATGGAAATGGATTCCTGATAAGATGCACTAGCTGATCGGGAAGTATTATGGCTTAAATGTAACTCATGAACAGACATAATAAAAGTGTGACAATCTGTCAAGTGCAGTACAAGTGATTCAAGTAATGTAAGCAACTTCAGTTTTATTCCTAGAATAATAGCTGGACTGAAATCATTTGAGTAAGCTTCCACCTGAAACCCAAAACTACTTGGGAACTTGTATTTTTCCAGAAGCTGCACTTCAGCTGATTTTGTTTTAAAAATTAAGATGGCAATTCCTTTGTAGATTGAATTCAAAAAGGTCCTTAAACAGGCCCAACAGTACCAGCTGTTCTTACTGCAAAGATGTCACCCTGTAGACTACTCCTCTGAAAAGCAGCAGGTTTCTCCTTGGAAGGATATATTCACTGATATCCAAGTCGTGTAGTGAGTAGCTTTCCAGTTATTTGCCATGTCTTAACCAGGAAATAGTTCTGGCTGAAACAGCTCACAGGATCACTGCCACTATTTACGGAAGAACTTCAGGTATACAACACCTCCCAAGATGCCGAGCTCCACAATAATGATGAAGGACAGCAATAACTTATTTGTCACAATCCTAGAAAGAAAGACAAAAATGGTGACATTATTATACAATTTTGTTTTGCAGTTGCTCATACCTCTCAACTGATACAAGTTATGACAATACCATCACTTTGCCCATCATACCACCCTGCCCATCTATCCGTAATGAGAACAGTGCATCACATACAATGAGTTGCTCATGCCTTCCATTTCCTCTATGGGTTTTATTTATGGGTGGTTATAGCCGGCTTACCTTAAAACAATCTGCATGACCGGAATGAAGTACTGATAAAAACATTTCATTCCTAAATGTCTGAAGCTACGTACTTTCAATTTGCTTATCTAAAAATAAGGGCATTACTCAAAATCACAGTGAAAAACTCGGCCTGTAAAACCTAACATTTTAACAAATGTCAAAATAGAAAAAAACACTAAGATGCCTAATCATATATTGTACACACTAAGATTTCTCTGTGACTCTTATCCTGAACTTCATACTGCTTTGTTCCAAGGATTACAGATACTTTTTGAATGACTGTATTGATTTCCATTCCTGAATAATAACAGGTACATTATCTAACCACTCCTCCAACAAGTAACTCTTGCTGATATGTACTTTATTACCATTACTTGTACTGATAAGATTCACACAGAAGAGTGACAGGAAGTAAATGGTTGTAATACACAGCTCCCATATTATAATGCAATTGCAGCTCTCATTAAAAGTGAGTGTTGCTGTAACCCAGGTAGCAACCTCCCCTTCTTGATGACAGAAGCCACAAGCTATAATAATGTACTTCCCCATTCAGAAAAGCCTGAAATCTGTAAGAGATTACTAACTAGGTGTAAAACTAGTTAGCCTGTGGTACATGGGTAGGAGCTGCTGAAATATTAGTGCAACAACCTGCCCACATCAGCCACACTGTAAAACAAAGTCAAAGTCACAGATTGCTCTTGTAGTTAATGTGTACTATTACAGGACATGACCATTTTAAAACAAAGCTTTACTTTTGTATGGTTCATAATAAATACCAGTGGTCAGCCTTCAGTAAAACTTTACCCATTTAAACCACAGACTACCTGTCCTCCTGGTTATGTAATGCAGCACCTACTGCCTAAACATTTGGTGATCAAAGATGACCATGCATTCAGTAGTGAGAAAAGACAGTGCTACTGCTTACCCTAGGTACATTTTAATGTTCAGAAAAAGTACAAAATAAATGGTTGCAGGAGACAGTGAATTTTAAAAAATAATGCAATACTGGGGGCTATACTGGTGGAGTGATAATCTCTCTCCTGGCAGAGTTATGCTGTGTATTGTGGAGTAAAACGTCATATGCTTCACTTGTAATTCAGTGACCATTACTGGAGTAATACTGCATTGTGCTTACCTGTGAACTATGCATCCATTTAAAATGTAAATTTTTTGATGAAACATATCTATCAGTGTGGGAGCTGCTGTGATGTTTACATAAAGATATTTTAACATTGCTTTAGATCATAGCATACACTAAAACCCATAGCTTCAGTATTGAAAATAAAATTGCACCAGCCAAGTCTTTAAGACAACTTGCATATCCTGGACTCAACTAAAACACTTTTTCATTCATTTCACATTCTTGCCAGCAGGAATAGGGATGACAGCTAAAGATTTCACTCTGGTATAAAGGGCAATGATTGGAGTAGCCTTTTTTCTTATATTGTTTTACAGTTAATACAGATGCTGTTTTTCTTCCAGAATGACCAATTAACTAATGTTCAAGCTGTATCTGTCACTATTATATGTATAAAATTATTTTAAATTATGATTATGCTGCTCTAAATAGATAGCATAAGCCAATACTGTCACAAATGACAGAAGTTATTTCTAAACAAAAAGAACAGTGCCAGTCTTTTGACATATAGACAAAAATTACCACCTTTAAAAAGCTTGTCACCATGTTAAGCAGCAAGTCAGGACTGCAACACTGGCAGCCCAAAATGCCTCAGTAAACATTACACTGTGATTTGTTACAAAATGAGTTATCAAGCTTTCATTCTCTGAAGCCAGAAGTTCTACATCCTCTTCTCAAGGAGGACCTCAGCAAACTGAAATGACTTGTGGAAATGTCAAAAGACTAATAGGGTGTGTGGGGTGGTCAAAAACTCCATCTGGCTGATGATCACATGTACCTAAATGACAAAAATGAGGGGCGAGTTGAAATTCATTAGGATATGCAAAACTAGTAAAAAGCTCCTAGACTGGCCACAAAATTCTTAAAATGATAAACTGGTGAAACTATACCAGAGTTAAAAAGCTGGACCAAAATTTACTCTACAGCATATGTCTGTGCATATTTTGACAGCAATATATTTTCAGAAGCTTGCAGTGGTGTTACAGCTTAGTGCAACATGAAATACTTCTAAGCCTTGTTTAATAATTTATTCGGTTTCATAACCACTTTACTAAAGCCTTCAAAATATAGGGCCGAGAAAATGCTTACGACAAAAGCAAAACACACAGATTCTGAGACTCTTCCCTCATCAGCTAAGAGCTCAGGACTATATTGTAAGCTACAAACAGTGCAGGAGGATATGCAGTCTAACTGTTATAGTGAGCGCATTATGGAGTGGTCAGTCCCAGTACTGATGGTCCCGCAGCTCTACAATACTGCACAGCACCACAATGAGTGGTGTTTCATCTATGATCTGCTGTCCCTTGGACAGCATTTCTTTTGCAGTGGTGTCGTAGTGCTGCACAAGGGAAACAGGTCAGTTAGATCTTACAGCTTTGTGAGGGGTATGTACTTTTTTGCCTTACTCCTAGGTTTTCAGACCCCTGGAAGCTAAACATTTAGGCTCACTGAAAGCTCAATGTGCATGGTAATTTTCAGTTTTATGACTTACTGTTTTATTATCTTTTTAATTTCTTATTAATATGAGCTCTGCAGAATGTTTTTTACTTTCACTACAAAACTTGTGTGACTATACACCAGTGTGCTACCTAAATATCTCAGTTTGTGTCATCTTTGACTTAATTTTGTAAGATTTATTTTCATATGTTGAATAAAGCATTATAATCAACAAAAAGAAAAAAAATTACTGTTATTTTTTTACAATCTAGTTTGAAACTGAACTAATTAAAGTACCACACATATATAATGTGTGTAACACACAGATATAAACACAGAAGACATGCTGCACAGGAAGTTTAACAATCCTGGAACTTTACAACACCAACAAATTCAGACATATATTCTAATTAAATATACTTTAAATTATTAAATGATAAAGGGGAGAGTGTAAAACATTGTTTTCTTTCCCTTGCCTGCATTTGTCACCAGAGATATGTACTTGTCATAACTTGCCATCTGTGTTATCCTATGTCATTATTCCTGACAAAAGGTTCTTGGATCCGAGCCGGCAACTTTTAGCATAATCAGATCCAAGGCACAAGTTTCTCTCTCTCCCATAATCCCCTACTGCTCTATCTAACCCTCAGATCAAGTTTGCTAACAATGGTAGGACAGCTAATCGAAAAAAAAAAGAACTCCTAGACCCACTACATTCCAACTTCCTCAGAAAATCTAACAAGGAAGGGGGGGTGGTGAGAGGGAAATGTGAGGAATAATGACATAAGGATAACACAAATGCCAAGTTATGGTAAGTACATAACTCTTTATGTGATGTTATCCATGTCATTATTCCTTACAGAAGAGTCAGAGTCCCCAGCTGTCATACACCCTGGGAGGCCTCAATGAAGGATATGCCAAAGCACTGTAGAACCAAAGGAGGCCCTGTTCCTGGAAACCAAATCCAGCTTGTAATGAGACACAAAGGTGTGAGGACTAGACCAAGTGTCAGCAGCAGAAATGTCATCAATGGAGAGTCTGGCCATAAAGGCTGAGGAAGTAGTCACAGACCTAGTAGAATGAGCCCTACCCTTCCCCAGGACCTCAGAGATGCTTGGTGGCATAGACTGTACAAATGCAGCTAGAGATCCATTTAGAAATAGTCACCTTAGAAACAGAGAGGCCACGTCTACTTGGGAGAAAAAAAACACAGAGCTGATCTGATTTGCAAAACTCCTTGGTCCTACGTAAATAAAACCATAATTGCCTGTGCATGTCCAAGGTATATAGAATGTACTCTCCTTTACTGGAATAATTATGGAAGAAAACTTGCAACTGAATATATTGGTTCAGGTTGGATTCAGAGGCAACCTTGGGCAGAAAGGATGGATTTGTTCTAGGAGACACTCTGTCCTTGTGAAAGACCACATACAGAGAAGCAATTGAAAGAGCTTGCAATTCGGAAACCCTCCTAGCTGAAATGGCTACCATGAAGGCAGTTTTCCATATCAAGAACTTAAGATCGCACAAACTGGCAGGTTCAAATGGACTCTCAGTTAGAGACTGCAGCACTAAGGTAAATTCCAAGGAGGCAAGGGATCTGTAACTGGTGGTCTGAGAAGGAGCGCACCTTTCATGAATGCTTTGCAGATTCGCTGCTTTCATGAAAATTAGAAATCACCACCAACTGGAGCTTAACGTCCGGCAGCAGGATGCCAGGGCACTTCTACGGGCTAAGCTTGTAAAGACCCCAGGGCCATTAGGCTAGTACACACCTGTGAACCTATAATAGTAGTAGAAAAACTTGCCTCAGCCTGAAAGTGAGGACAAGAACAGGAGGATATCTGAAACAGAGGCAGAAAACTGATCCAAATTCCCGCTCTTAGCCCAGACAGAAAACCTTTTCCATTTGCTACTGTAAACATTCCTGGTGTAAGGTTTATGGGAAGCCAAGATAATATTGCTGACTGGGGAAGGTAGCCTGGACTGCTTCAAAATTAGTGGAATTGGAGAAACCATGCGGTTAGATGACAGGTCCAAATACTTAGAAGAGGAAGCCCTGAAGGATGGGAGATCAAATCCGGAATAGGATCCAGTATCCAGGGAGGATACTTTAGATGAGATCTGATGAAGGGGAACCATGGCTGATGAGGCAATGAGGATCAGGGATGTCTCCAGGTGATGCACTTTCTAGAAAACTCTGGGGGTCAGAGGCACAGGAGGATAAGCGTAAAGGAGACCCAGAGGCCAATCGTGAATTAAAGCATCCCTCAGTGACTCCCCGGGGGGGATCAGGGCAAAGTACATGCTGCATTAGTTGTTGGTAGGGGAGGCAAAAAGGTTACAGCACAGCTGACCCCAGCGGTCAAAAATCTGTTTCACCATAGTGGGATTGAGGGACCACTCATGAGGACTTAAGATGGCTCTACTGAGTTTGTCAGCCAACACACTGGAATCCTCTTGTATATGCAGTGCAAGGAGAAAGCACCAGGAGGACATCGCCCATTCCTACACTCTCATGGCCTCTCTGCACAATGGGCAAGTTCGTGCTCCCCCCTGTTTGTTGATATATAAGACCACTGCCATGCTGTCTACCTGAATTGCAATCATCCCTGGGGGACGGCAGTCCTGAAAGGCTTGCAACATGAGTAGGACTGCTCTCATCTCCAGGACATTTATGTGCAACTTGGTCACTACAGGGGACCACGTGCCTTGAACAGTTCTCACCTGAAAATGCCCCCTCACCCCAACAGGGAAGTGTCCATGGTCACCGTGGCCTTAGGTGGAGTGAGAGAAAAGGGCCTGCCTAAGGTGAGATCCTGAGATTGAAGCCACCAGAGAAGGTGCAATCTGCAAACAGGCATCAGTTTTATGGATATGGACATAGGTTGAGACAGAACAGACCACTGAACCGCCAGAGTCCACTGCAAAACCCGCATATGATACCTTGTCAAAGGAACAAGCTGAATGGCCACGGCCATGGATCCTAAGGTCCGAAGAATCAGGTGGACCACAGGATGCAAAAGATTTAAGATCTGCAATACCTGCTTCTGGATGAACTGGACTCTGCATAATGGCAATGCTGCAATCTCAGAGACAGAGTCTAGCTGGGCTCCTATAAACTCCATCCTTTGCATAGGGACCATATCTGACTTTGAAAGATTGACTAATTCCCAATTGACTGAACAAGAGCAGGACATAGTGGATGACTTGTGACAGTTGATGCCTCATGGGTGCCGTGAGGAGCTAATCATCGAGGTAAGGGAACACCTGAAATCCCTGCAGCTGCAGGTGAGTCACTACTACTGCCATACATTTGGTGAAACACCTGGGGACCTGTGGTGAATCCAAAGGGCAAGGCTCTGAATGATCCTCTCTCCTGGAGTGTCTGTCTATCTTGATGCGATAGTAAGAGTCCTGGAAATCCACACAGCACATCCAGTCGTCCATGCATAAGAGGCAGAATAGAGTGAACAGTGACTATCTGGAGCTTGGACTTTCTGACTGATAGATTCAGCTTGCTTAAGTCCAAAATAAGAAGCAGATCCCCAGTCTTTTTGACACTAAAAAGAAGTGAAAGTAAGTTAATAAGTTCCAGGTCCTTTATGTCCTGTTGAGACCTCTTGGATGGCTCACTTTTGAAGAAGCTGTTGAACTTCGTTGAAGGACAACTCCCTCTGGCAGGGTGGAATGTCAGAAAGATACCTCCATGTTGGAGGGGGTTGCGAAAAGGGAATAAAATAACCCCTGGAAACAATGTTTAACACTCAGTGATTGGAGGTAATGTTTGTTCAGGCTAGTGGATGAAGAGAAATATGACCAACTGCCTCCATGGCAAAGCAGTCTGAGAATGCCTCAGGAGCGCTGAATGGGCTGCTCAGAGAAGGGTTCCCTGGAGCTCTGATTCTGCAGTCCATCCAGTCTCTAGAAGAGGAATCATTTGGATCAATCTGGAAGGAAGACTATGACTTCTGAACCACATCTTCTTTGCTCCTCATTGGGTCTTTGAGAAAGACTTCTGAGGAGTAGCAAACTTGATCCCGACCACGGAGAAAGTCTTCCCTTTCTGCTCACTATGGGTCAAAGTGTCCTTGACGGAAGGTCCAAAGAGGGTGGATCCATCAAAGGGAGTGCTGGTAAAGGACACGACACTTTGAAGGGTTCTGCAAACCTACATGGTCATAACCAAGCATGCCACCGTATAGCTATGCCGGTACCTGCTGCTCGAGAGGTAGCTTCTGCAGCATCAGAAATTAACGTGAACGAGGAATTAACAAGGGACATCAGAGTAGAAAGCTTGGTTGGCACGTTCTTGAGGTCCTCCACCTGCAATAACTCTGTACGGGAAGTGGTGAGTTCTTTGACCAAGTCCTTTTGGAGGCAGGTGAAGTGTGCCACATTATTAACTGTTCTCAGTCCGAATACAGCCGAGGCAAACACATGCTTACCATGCCAGTCTATCACCCAAGACTCCCTATTCGAGGCATGCACCATGGAACTCTGCTCCTCCAACTCCTTCTTGATGGCCACCACAATGGCATTAACTACAACTCCTTTGCTCCAGAAGGGGTGGTCCATGGAGAGGGCTAAGGAACTTATCCGCTTATTTGAGCACTGGTTACACAGTGTCGGGCTCCTTCCATGCTCTGCTGGCGATAAGATCAACCAACTCGTCAGTGGGGGGAGACACCCAGGAATTAGAACGGCCTGTCCCGAAAGCCTTCAGGAACACGGACTCCTCCAAAGATGGGTTGGGGAGACCACCGGCCTTTCTGCTTCAGGACCTCGAGGATGTCCCCAAAGGAGACATCATTAGGTGGAGATCTGGGGGACCCATCTCCTTCACTGAATTCCGTATTCTCTGTGAGGGACTCCATGGGTGAGTCCAAGTGCCTCCTCTTGCACTTTCTCTTATGAGGTATCTCCTCCACAGGGGGGCTCCTGGGTGGATTCTGAAGATGCAGGGACCCCGTGAGGAGAGGAAACCCCCTTAAAGGCTCAAACTGTAGGGCTGACCCTGGACAGGATGGGAGGTCTCAACACCCAAGTTACAGAGAGGTAGAGATGGACCCAGAGGGGAGGGAGATGCAGCTCTGGAGAAGGTAATCTTACCACCTGGAAGGTCGATGGACTGGAACTGGTCCCGTATGCAATCTCAGAGGGCAAAGTCCCCCAAAGAGGAGAAACAAGCCCCAGTACAGCACCACAACCCCCTGATGATACCAGTCGGGAGCTATCAAGGGTCAAGGCCCCCAGGGGAAGAGATTGGTCCAAAAGGACCGAACCTGACTCAGTCCCCGTGGAGCCAGCAATGACCACTCCAGCACAGGGCCCACTCTAGTCAGAGGACGGAGGAGCAGAGCAAGGACTTTGACTGTGTCGAGAAAAAGGGAATACTTGACATCGTCAGGATCTGACTGAGGGTGCCTGGGTCCCGAGATTCCAAAGCCCTTGGAGTCGGAAGAGGAAAATGGCGAATTGGGATTGGAGAAGCTCCCCTAGTCTGGTGGGCAGTGGACGCCAGAAGCCTCAAGTCTATTTGGGCTTTGAGGAAGCTCATCATCATCCTGCCCATGTCGGAAGGCAACAAACTCCTGGACGATCTGGAGGAAGTGCAGGAGTGGGTAGACTTGGCTGGAGACTCTGAGGATCTGTGCCGGTGATCCGGAGTTCGGCTCCGGGGTCTGAGACACAACTGGAATAAATGCCTCGAGGAATAAGCAAAGCTGCATCTTCAATAATTATGGGTGGATCCGACAAGGCTGTCAGATCCAACAGCTGAGCAGAAGGAGCAATCAACTTCGACGAACTGGTCGGATCAGAGGCTGGCCTGACCTTGACTGGATCAGACAGCCTCTGATCTGAGGACACCTTGGATCCGGAGGAAGAATCCAAGGATCTTGGATCCAATGACTTCTGATCTGAGGTAGCCTGAACTGGAGTCAGATCCGAGGATCTAGGATTCAACAGAGGCAGCTTTTTAGAAGCTACCGGAGGCATGGAAGGGCTCTTCCTCTTGAGGTCAAAAGAGGAAGCCTTAGGAAGGGAAACATTAGGTCTCCTCTGCACCATGCCTTTAAGGAGTAGCTTGTTGTGGCGCTCCACCAAAGCCCTGGGGTTGAATGCAGCACAAATGGCGCATTCAGCCTCCAGGTGAGAAGCACTTAAACAATACAAATACTCCTCATGCGAGTCAGAACAAGGCATCTTCTGACCACACAAGGAGCACTTTTTAAACCCAGAGGGCTTTTCAGATATTATAACTTGACAATACAACTACAAATACCTAGCGACTAACTGGAAAAAAGGGTGCCAAAAACACAACTAACAAGGGAAACTAGCAAATCTAAGGGAGGGAAGGTAAACTACTAATACTGCAGCTAAAGATAAACTAGAAAAAGCTAAGTTATAATGATGAAAAAAAAACTGAGCTAAGTCACTTATCTGACAGCAAGAGCCAAGGATCATGTCCATAGCAAAATGTGGCAAATGAGATCTGAAGGTTGGAGAGCAGCAGGGGATTATGGGAGAGGGAGGAGCTTGACCCTTGGTCTGTCTATGCTAAAAAGTTGCTGGCTCGGATTCGATATTGGATCCATGATCCTTCTGTGAAGAATAATGACATGGATAACATTAGATCGGCAGGAAATGTGAGTTCATGCAGAGCAGTGTGGGGCTTCTAATGCACTAGTGAAGGGTATAGTGTTGGTCTACAGAGGCATTTTAAAGTTCCGTGACACTGAAGAAAAAGGGTAAGGAACAGTCATATCAGGAAGGAGCTGTAGAACATGACAAGACTTGATAAAATGTAAGGAAAATGACAATAATCATACTGAATATTATATTCATAAAGTAGAAATAAGAAGTTATGTACTCACCATAATGTTCCATCTGAGTAGGTGACTTCATTTGGATGCAACCTATGGGATTCGGATACGACATCGGATCTGAGCCGGCAATTCATAAGCTTTAGGATCCGAGCTCCTAGCTCCTCCCTTTACCCATAATCCCCTGCTAAGCCCTGACTGACCTCAGATTGAGTTTGCCCTGTGAATACCAGTATAACAGAATCCTGGGAAAACCAGGACTAATAGCGCCATGAAAGGTCAGGGGGATGGAGGGGGGATGGTTGCATCCAAATGAAGTCATCAACTCAGATGGAACGTTATGGTGAGTACATAACTTCATAATCTGAAGTAGGAAGACTTCATTTGTCTGCAACCTGTGGGACAGAGTCCCCAGCTACCTGGATCTTGGGTGGCCGTCATGTCTGTTCATCCCCCCATCTGAGAATCTCAGGCAATCGACAGACATGGAAAGCAGGTTTTGGCCTCAGATATGTTTGGTCTGCGGGTGCATAATTACTTGGCACACTTTACCCGCCTCCAGAGGGATTTGGTCAAGGAACTCACCACTTCCCTTTCTGAGTTGTTGCCTGCAGAGGGCTTGAGCAAAGTGCCCCAAACTATCCACTCTTGCGTCCCTAGCCAATTCCTTGATGAGGCTGATTTCCAATGCTGCAGAAGGCGCCTCTCGAGCAGCCAGCACAGGCATCATTATTCGGCATTTTGGCTGGCTGTGCCAATGCAGGTTTGTGGAGTCCTTTAAAGTGTCCTTCAACAACGCCCCCTTTGATGGATCAACTCTATTTGGTCTGTCAGTTAAAGCCACACTTGCCCACAGTGAACAGGAAGGGAAGACCATGTCAGCTATGGGAATCATGTTTTCTACCCCTCGGCGGTCCTTTCCTAAGACACAGTGAGGGACTAGGAAATTATGGTTCCGGAAGTCACAGTCTCCCTTTCAAGATGGTCAGGATGATTCCTCTTCTAGAGGTTGGGGGAAAGGGTTCAATGGCAGACGCTGTCCCAGAGGCAGTGGGGGGGGTCTGCAAAATCAGGGCTCCAGGGAACATCTCTCTGAGAAGCCCTTCCAGCTGTCCTGATGCGCTGCTCAACTGTCGTGCCCTGGCAGCAGTTGGGGTCACTTGTCACTGCACCCTTTGGCCTGGGCAAACATTACAAGAGACTGCTGGGTGCTAAACATTATTTCCAGGTGCTATTTCATTCCCTATTCCCACCCCCCCCACCAATCAGGAAATTCCTCACCGATGTGTCACCCGGTCAGAGGGAGTTAGCTTAGCAAGAAGTGCTCAAGCTTCTTCAGAAGACAGCCATCCAATAGGTTTCTCTAAGACAACGAGAATCCAGAACTTACTCTCGCTTCTTTTTGGTGCCGAAAAAGATGGGAGACCTATGGCCAATAGTGGACTTAAGTGAGTTAACTCTCTCTGTCAGGAAGTCCAAGTTCTGGATGGTCATTGTTCAGTCCATCGTGCTTCTTCTGCAGAAGGATGAATGAATGTGCTCAGTGGATCTTCAGGATGCGTACTATCACATAAAAATAGACAGGAGCTCCAAGAGACATCTCAACTTTCGCATAGGGGCCGATTACTACCAATTCAGTACCCCACCATTTGGTCTTACCACAACCCATCTGGTGTTCACCAAGTGCATGGCAGTGGTGGCAGCTCACCTGAGACTGCAGGGATTCCAGGTGTTTCCCTACCTTGACGACTGGCTCCTCACAGCTTCCACCAAGCATTGACTGATCACAGCCACTCAGTATGATCTGATAGGCTCACTTTCATGAGGCTATTTCTATGGTATGCGGAATGTCATCAGGTCCTAGGCCTTCGGATCCAACTGATAAGGACCCTGCTATCAGCGCAAGCATTATACAGCAGCTTTGCATCGGGGATGTCCACAGAACTCCTTGGATCATAAATTACTCTTCGGATCTGACTTATACCGGTTGCCCTCAGAAGGTTGGACCTTGCTCAGATCCAGCATTTTAGGGTCTGGAGATGCCACACTGGAGTATTTTATCTGGGGTAGGTCCTGGCATTTAATGC